>NW_007074459.1:319634-357103 GCF_000164805.1 Carlito syrichta
AGAGTGAGACTCCAACTCAAGAAAAAAAAAAGAAAGAAATTCCACTTCCACCCATTCCTTCTCACCGAACAGCACTCCCGGGCGAAGGGACAGGCTGGCTCTCCTCAGGACGGATGACTGGCCCCACCCACCTGCTGCAGCGAGGGCTCACCTTCCACCAGCCTCCACATCAGGGCCTGCCGGGGCCCAACTGATGCCTCCCAGAAGCCTCCCAAGCCTATGATCTCCGCTGTTTGAGCACGTGTGGAATCCTACTAGCTAATTAACAGTTTACTGCCTGCTTTTTAAACCTGTAATGCTTATGTTTCTTTCTAACGTATCTCATGGAATCACACGGAACTGTGAACGGTGTTGCGAAGGACTTGGCAGCTTTCTCTGAATTATTCTCCTGTATTCTGGTTCCATGCAAGGCCCTGATTCTGAAAACTTCACTCCTGCTACTATCTGTGACCCTCCTTAAAGCCTTCCTGATCCTCTTGCTTGTATGAGCATGGACTGCTCGTTGGAAAACTCAAAACAGCTTTGGTGATTAGACCACTGGACAAGAACCGTACACACCGCAGTCGGCTTACTCGTCGGCACTGACACCACCAGCTAAAGCACTCTCACCTGTCATCGCCTTCCTCGGGGAACTGCTGGGCCTTCCTGGTGGCACCTCTAAAGGAGACCTGAAGTGTCCGGCCAACATTCACCAAACTGCTGGCGCTAACTCAAAGGTAGCACGGATGCATCCGCAGACTCTGCAAGGGTCTAGCGCTGGCCTGGGAGCAAGTCCCAAGGATCCTGACGCTGCCACAGCGGGAAGGGGGAAGAGGCCCAATCCCCACGCTGACCAGCCTCGCTCGGGGGTTTCTAGGGCAAACAGGGCCAGAGAGGAGGGGTGGGCCCAGGGAATCAAGCTGGGGCAACCTACACATCTCCACAGGAGGCCTGGGTTCGCCAGGCTCCCCTCTTGTCTCCACGTGCTGGTGACATCCCGGGCAACATGTGCAAATGTCCCCTCCAGGTCACCTCCCCAAACTCAGTGTCAGGGTCGGAGGCAGATTCACCCCGAGCCCCGCCTGCCCCAGACACACTCCCAGCAGCTCGGGAAACCCTAGAGGCGCCAGTGATCCCGCAGCTGGCCACGGCAAGTGGAACAAGCCAGTTCCCTGCACCATTTCTTCCCAGAAACACGGAGCTGCCAGCCTTTCGCCTCCTCCATCAGATGTCATAGAGCACCGTTTCAGGCCGGGAGCAGTGGTTCATGCCTGTCATCCCAGCACTTTGGGAGGCCAAGGTGGGAGGATTGCTTGAGCCCAGGAGTTTGAGACCAGCCTGGGCAATGTAGAAGACCTTGTCTTCAGACTGGGCAAGTGGGTGAGACCTCGTCTCTACAATAAATCACAAAAACTAGCCGGGCGTGGTGGTGTGCGTCTGTGGTTCCAGTTACTTGGAAGGCTGAGGCAGAAGGATCACCAGAGCACAGCAGGTCGAGCTTGTGGTGGCCATAAGCGTGTCACTGCCTTCCAGCCTGGCAACAGGAGTGAGACTCCGACTCAAAAAAATAAAAGAAGACCTCATCTCTACAAAAAAATAAAACTATCAACCAGATCCATGGCATGTGCCTATAGTTCCAGCTTCTTGGGAGGCTGAGGCAGGAGGATTACCTGTGCCCAGGAGGTTGACTTCAGGGAACTGTGATTGTGCCACTGCACTACAGCCTGGGTGGGAGACCCCAACTCAAATAAAGAAAGCAAGCACCATTTCAGAGGATCACTCTGCCCTTTCAGAAATGCAGAAAATTACCAAACCCTGAATTTTATCCCGCATCTTTAAAATAAAAAACAAAAATTTTTTAAAAAACACAAGAAAAAGAAATGCAGAAAATGAAAAAAGAAAGCTACTGCTGCTTAATAATCAAACCTGAAGTGGCTACACAAAATGCTAGTTTAACACACTTTGCACTTGTGCCTTGACTTTATGTGGATATTTTCAAATGCCACTTCCAAGCTTTGTTTTTTATTCATTCATCCAACGACTATTTCAGACCAATATTTGCCAGGCAATAGGTACAGAGAATCACAAATGAAACAGAGAGATGTCCCTATCACTAAATGTTTGCTGAATGAAAGATTAAACAAGTTATAGTTTAACTTTGAAGACATTTCGAGAGCTGGAAACTGTGATAAGGTGATGCTTGAGTTAATGGCTCTGATGATTTTCTTAAGTTGTCTGGGCAAGGGCTGGGGGACAACAATGGAGACAGACAAGACAGACCCAGAAGATGACATCATCTTCGATCAGAAGATGACGACGGTGCCTCAACTTCCCCTCACACGTCTCAAGATACTGAAGAGGCTACGCTTTTTGTATCATCCTTCAAATCACACTTTTCTGGAAGTCCTGCTTTCTAAAATAATGGCTCAGTCCTGGGAAGGCCGGCAGTTAATTTAAGAGGTTCTGGGGACTTTTTGGAGTGGGGGGAAGGGGGGCGAAACAACATGCCAGAGATAGTTATGATAAGCCGAGGTCATCTGGGGGTAAGCTCCTACCACGGCTGCTATTTTGCTGAGGCCAGTGAGCAAGGAGAATTCCTCAGGCTTCTGGCGCACAAATTAACATGCAAGGTCGAAAATACCCTGACCTGTTAGGAATGAAACACATGAATGATTCCTGGTAGAAAGTGTAACCTTGATAAAACTTTGATGAATTTGCTACCTAATTAGATAACAGGAACCAAAACAGCACGAACTTTAACTTGTGGAAACATCAGCCTTTATCAAGTGGCAAGGATTAATAATATGCTTTATTTGAAAGGTAAGTAAAACACAATGTATATAATTCTATACTCACTGACAAATTAATAGAAGCAAAGGGCTTGTAAACAAAAATCTCTTTCTTATTGATTCTTATAATAAAGAATCAGCAAGTCTGTGCTGTCTGTGTGAGTACGTGTTTTCAAGGTGCTTTCTTTTTTCTTTTTTACATTTTTCTTTTTAAGATATCCTCATTTGTCACAAGGATTTAAAAAATATTTACAAAGTAGCATGCACTGACACTGTACTTCCCAATTATGGAGGGGAGATGGGCAAAAACAATCAGAGAGAATAGGGAAATTTTTTTCACATAAAGAAAAAATAATCAGCCGGGCTCGGTGGCTCAGCCTGTAATCCTGCGCCTTTGGGAGGCTGAGGTGAGTGGATGACCTGAGCCCGCGGGTTCGAGACCCGCCTGGACAGCGAGACCTCATCTCTACAATAAATCAAAAAATCAGCCGGGTGTGGTAGCGCGTGCCTGTAATTCCGGCTCCTCGGAAGGCGGAGGCGGAAGGATCGCCGGAGCCCAGCAGGTCGAGGCTGCGGTGGACGGGAGCGGCCACTGCACTCCAGTCTGGGCGACAGAGGGAGACTCCGACTCAAAAAAGAAAGAAAAAGAATCAGTAATCAAAGCCTCCATCCAAGTGCAAAATGGGCTCCTGAGCCACTCTCACGTTCGAGCCTGCTCCTCTGGCGTGTACTGCCTGTCCTGCTTAATAAATCTCTCTGCTTTCAAAAAAACCAGCAAAGTGCAAACACGACTTGAGGGATGTGGTCTTACTGCAAAGTAACTTGCAGAGCAAAGCAGCTCACACGAGCCCGGGGACCAGTGTGGAGAAGTCCAACGGAGAGTGAAACCACATTCAACTCCACGCATAAGCATGTGAGGCATTCCCTCATTCATCCTCGACATGCGTTGCACGCCTACCACAAACCGGGCACAGTTTTAGGTACTGGGCGGCATCAGAACACAAGACCCCTGCGCCCTCATGCCTCACAAATTGCAATTTCCACATGCTAAATTTTGCGTGTCCAAGATGCCACCTATCAACCATCTCCTGACAAGCTCAATGATTCTTATTTACCAGTAGAGTCATAGAACATGAAAATATCATGAAGCAAAGGCAGGAAATAAACCTTCATGAGTTTCAATCTTGACCACTAGCTAAAATGAGATTTGGATGTCCTGAGTAAAACTATGAACTCTCAAAGGAAAATAAAAAATATTTTCAATTGAACCAAAAAAAAAAAAAAATCAAAATTTGTGAAAAGCAGACAAAAGAGACACTGAAAGTACGCTTATAGCATTTTCATATATCCTAATTTTTAAAAAGGTAAAATAAACCCAAAGTGAGCAAAAGGAAAGAAACAATAAAGAGTAGAAATCAAAGAGATTGAAAATGGAAAGAAAAAAGAAAAGCCACGCCAAAAGCTTGCATTAAAAAATCTAAAGGAATCTGCAAAATTAACTCCTAGATCCAAAAACTGAGCTCAGCAAGCTCAGCATACAAAGTCAAATCATATATCTATATGCTAGCAATGAATATGTGGGACCTACATTTTAAAATCAATGATCATTTACTAATAGCTATACATGTAAAAAGAAATACTTAGGTATAAACCTAACAAAACACATACAGGATTTCTATGCCAAAAATGATAAAATGCAGCCAGGCTCAGTGGCTCAGCCTGTAATCCCACGCCTTTGGGAGGACTGCCTGAGCCCGCGGGTTCGAGACCCGCCTGGGCAGCGAGACCTCATCTCTACAATAAATCAAAAAAATCAGCCGGGCGTGGTAGCACATGCCTGTAACTCCGGCTACTTGGAAGGCGGAGGCGGAAGGATCGCTGGAGCCCAGCAGGTTGAGGCTGCGGTGGACGGGAGCGGCCACTGCACTCCAGTCTGGGCGACAGAGTGAGACTCCAACTCAAAAAAAAAAAAAAAAAAGATAAAATGCTGGTGAAAGGAATCAAAGACTGACATAAACGGAGAGACATCCCCTGTCCAAAGAGCAGATGTCTCCACACAGAAAAGCTGTCAGTGCTCTCCAGACCAATCTGCAGATTTAACACAATTCCACCACAAATCCGCCAGGATTTTTTGGAGACATCATAGGCAAGCTGATGCTAAAAGTTATGTGAAAAGACAAAAATAAAAATAATAAATTTGGAGGCACCAACTGCTGATGTTAAGACTCACTATAAAGGTACAATAACCAAAACAGTGTGTGCTGGGAGGGACAGACAAACGGGACAGACACGAGTCCAGCAGAAGACAGACCTGCGCACACGCGGCTGTCTTCCGACACGGGTACATAGGGCTGACGCGGAGAGATGCATTGGAAAAGCTGGGCACCTGCGAGCGTAAGAAAGAACCGCGATCTGATCTTACATCTTGCACAAAACTTAAAGCGGATGACAAATCAAAACACAAAACCACAAAATATCGGGAAAACATGGCAAAACCCTGGTGACTTTGGGTTGGGCAAAGAATTCATAGACTCAACACTAAAGGCATGAGCCATAAAAGAAAAAATAAATCGAACTTCATAAAATTTAAACATTTGTTCTGCAAAAGCCACGGTTAAGAGAATGAAAACCAAGCAACCGACTGGGAGGACACATTTTTAAACCACACATCCAAAAAGGACCACAAACATTCCAATTAGAAAATCAGCACAGCGTCGAACAGACACCTCAATAAAGGCAGGTAAACAGCTCACAAAGAAGTACCACTAATTTCATAGAACTGCGGACCCAAAGAAAGAGCCTACGGCACTATATGCTAATTTTTAAAAAGCAAAATAATACTACAAGGGGAAATCAGAGATGGAATCCAGGGCCACAAGGCACATATTTTAAAGGTCAGCAGAAAACTAGGGAGGATTCTCGGCATCTTCCCCTTGGAGCACCTTCTGCCTGCCTGGGAAGATAAACCACCCACAGCCCTGAAACTGAAGCAACACTGTGGCTTCCACATGGATGCGAGAGAAAAAGTGATTTTAAGAAAATTCAGAAATATTCCTTTGTCTCTTAACCTGCAGTTAAACTAAAAATGGTTACAAGGATAGACTTCTATGCACAATATTAGCTCCTGCTTTTTAACCCACTTCCTACATGTTTCAAGAAAGAGCTGTCCTGTCCGTTTCTGTTCCCTACGCTTCCTTCCCGGTACTATATTCCCGACGCACTGTGCCTGCATTGGATGTTCCATCTAAACCCACCACAGGGACTTGCCCTACCCACTACACTTCCCATTTCGATTCCAAGTTCAAAGACCCCCCGCGTAGTGACTGTTTCACTCAGGAGTCAAATTCCAGCTTCCCGGCCACACTTAGAGAAGCCAGCGCCTCCCAACTATAGGATTACAGATAAAACTGGGCTAGTTTTGTGAACTGAGAGATAATCCCATGGTAATGCCCTAGGATTGCAACCCATGGCCAGCCCCAACCCTCAAGCCCGCCACCTGCCTGTCCAGAGTACAAAAGAGCAGCAAATGATAGCTGTCCCCAGATCCCCTTGACCTGAAGACCCCTATGCATGAATCATCATCAAATCGCTGCAGGGCGAAAATCTGTTCAAGCGCCCCATGGAGACAAAGGCTGTGCTGGGCCTGACTGACACAGCAGGTGGTTTGACCACCAGCCCCTGCAGCTTAATTTCATCCCTGGGCTCGCCATGTCAGCACCAAGCTCGCGAGAGGGAAGGAGAGAGGACTGCAAGCTGCAGGATGCCCCTGTAGAGAAATACACCCTGAAACTCCATGATCGTAGTATGATAATACGAGATTTATCTCCTGGCGTTCTGTGTTGTGTCACTTTGCTGCTAAATGGGTTAGTACATTTCTCTTTTGTTGTTGTTGTTCAAGAAAGCATAGGCTGGGTAACAAAAACTGAACGCTAACCTAGTTCTTTTCAGCTCCACATTAAAAGTAGGAAACAGCTAGGGTTACTAAAATATCACACCTCGTACATACTTGCATAGTATCTTTTGTGGCACAGCAAACCCCCACAGCCCCAAGCAGCACCCACTTTGAACTGTGCTCAGAAAGAGAACGGGTATGCTCTTTCATCGGCTTCTTAACGCCGAAAGCCACTTTTCTATGTTTCTTCGTAAGTGTGTGTGAATGCTCAGTGCTAGGTTTAATCCTCTCTTCAGCCACGTGGAGGGACCTGACTTGTGAGCCTTAGGGATTCCACTTCTGCCCTCCAAGGGACCATGTTCTACTGAGGCTCGCATCCACGTCCATCTTCAAACAGTCCAGTCCCCCTCCTGGACCTGCGTCCCTCTTGGGGACAGAAGACAACTGCACGGAGGACTGGGGATGTTCTTAGCTGTGTCTTGAGGAGCCGTTACAGCTCCAAAGGCCTCAAGGAAAGAACCGGACAGACGGCACCTCATGCACACAGAAGCAGTGACTCCGTCAGCTTCTCTGGTCCCTTCGAAGGACACAGAGCCACCGACCCACGAGCCCGCTCTGGTGGTCGAGGCAGAGCAAACAGGAGAGGCCGCCTCCTTCTATGGCGACAGCCTGAGTCTTGGTGATCACAGTCAAGTTCTCAGCCTTTCCAGCTATCAATCCCCCTTCCCAGGCTGCACCTGATCTCCAGCAAATCTTCGGTCAACAAACATGGGCACCCTGAAGTTGAAGACAACCCATCCGCTGCGCTTTCTGTGGGCAGGCCTTGAGGATGGTGAGGATGGAGACAACCCGGCTGGCTGCACCTCTCATGGGCATGCAGCGATCACAGCGAGGATGGGGACTGCCTACCTGGCTGCGCTTCCCGGAGATGCACCACGATCACAGCCAGGACGGGGACAAGTCATCTAGCTGTGGGTCACGTCCAGGCTGGCAAGCGCCCTGCACCCTCCTCCTCTGCCCCTCTCATGCCGCCGTCAAACCCAGTTTAAACAGAACAGACAAGCAGGGTTCTGGAAGTAAAGGAATGTGAGGCTAACACAGATTGTTTCCTGCCTCATAGAGCATAACAGAACTGTATAAAGTTTACTACTAAAATTAAAAGAGGCTTAAAATCCCTGGGACAAAATGGTGTATGTGACCAGAAAAATCTACGACCCAGAGAGATTTAGGACAGAAATCTGACTATTCAGTAACAAACACACGATAAACACTGAGAATGTGAATGCGTACTGAATGTCAACAGTGATTACCTCAATAAACATCTTTGGAACAGTCGCGACTCTGGCGCCAACATCCCAAGGACGGAAGCCTCACGTGTGTCCCGTGAGTTTGACAACAGCCTTGCAAAGCCGGAAGTAACTTGCCTCATGGGAAACCCAGGCTCAGCGCATGGGTCTGTCTGTGACAGCAAAGCCAGGTTCAAACCGAGGCAGCCTTCCCAGGACCCATGCGCCAGCTCCACACAGCACAGGGAGGCACGGACACTCGATTGTGTAAGCACCACCGAGTTGACCCCAGTGCAAAGCGGTCCCCTCAGACAGCAAGTGCGGCCCGCCTGAAGTAAGCTGCCTTCCTAAGAACCATTACACCACACTACTCCTCTGTCAGCTCTCCAACGAAAGCAGACCCTCGCGTGTGGACCGGTGTTCTGTGTGAGCAAGGCCTGTCTGCACGCTGTCCTGCTCTGCCTCCCCAGCCGGGGCCGACCCACCCTCGCTGCTGCCACCCTGACCCTGATGCTGGCCAGCTTCCCTCTCAGAACACCCTAGATGTCTTGCGCTAGAATGCACAGCCGTCTTTTCCTCCAACTGGCTGCCTGAAAGGTAACTTCGCCGAGTGGAGCCCCCATGCCCGGGGCCACGGGCCTCAAAACGCCACACCTGGCCCCGTCTCCTCTCCCAGCACAGCCCTACACTCCAGCTACCCTCGCCGCTGGCGTCAGACTATGGTGGCCGCTGTCCATGCCTCTGCAGTCCCAGATGCCCAGCCCCCGCTGTCGCGGTGGCGTTCGCACCATCACAGCCACATCCACCCTCGTCCTGCAGCTCCTGTCCCACCAGGTGGGCTGCGACCCTGGAGTGGCGTCTTCACTGGTCCAGCGGGCTTTGGTGAACAGGAACAACTCCATCTCCTCCCACCAGCCCCGCACGTGGCAGTGGCGTGTGCACACGTCTGTGGCCTCACGGGCTGGCCTGTGCCAGCCCCGGCCACACTCGGCACTCTGAGGCCCCGGGATGGTGATGGCAGCTCTGCTCTCACAAAGGCTGAGTGGAGAAAGGGAGTGGGGACGCACCTGCCACATCCCACGCTCGAGCCACAGACACGAAATCGACACGCCCGAGCTGCGGCATGGGCGAGGAATGGGGTGGGAGACATCGGCACCCCTCAAGGGTTGTGGAGAGAACCCGGAGATCAGCGCAATCTTAAAAGCGTGACTTCGGCTGTCAGAACGCCAACGAAGGCTCTCAGGGGCGAGGCCAAAGCAGTAACTGGCCAGCGTCACCATGGCTCTCAGAAAGGACGACTCTCCGGGTGACCAAGGGCTTTATTGTCCTGCTCCGAGCTTACTTGCAGTGCGCATGCCAGGATCCACATGCCTCGTGCAGACTGCCCCTCGCTTGCACCGCTTCGATGATTCAGTGCAGCTTCTCCTCGTTCTCGAGAGTGTCCCCTGGGCTCGGCCAGGCCTGCAGCCCCTCGCACAACACAGGGGCAAGCAGGCCGTTTTGGAAGCGGAAACGCGCTCACAGCCTGGCCCACCGCGGCCCGGCCCGGCCCTTGACGCGTGTTCCGCACTCGATCTCCTTTCTCCGGAGGACACCAAATCCTATCGATGCTGGGCCCTTCCTCAGAAGGGCCCCCACCCGCTCTCCACGGCCCCCATGGTCTCGTTCTGTGTCTCCAGCGCAGGCCAACCGTATGGCTCAGAGCCCGGGCTTGCACGCCCACCGCCCTGCTGGTGTGACCTCTTGCTTCTGCTGCCATTGACGTCCCGAAGCCTCCACGTCCTCAGAGAAAGAGGCGGGGATTCCAGCTGTGCTCAGCCATAGGACCACCCAGAGCGGGATCTGGCTGGAGCACACACTGGACAAGGGGCAGCTCCCGTCCTGGTGCACTCCTGGCTTCCTGCAAGCCTGTGAGCTCGGAAGAGCGCCTGAGGGGCAGTCCAGGGCTGGGTCCCAGGCGTGTGTGCGGCAGACGGACGGGCGTGCGGCTGACAGACCACGCGATGCCTACTGAGATCACAGGCAACCGCATTTGGGCTGACGCCTGCTGCGCTGCGTCCTGACTTCACACACCGTCCAGGAAGAGCCTTCTCTGGCATCACCCGAGACACAATTCCTGTCACGAGAGCTGAGACTTCAAACTGGGGTTCTACACGCTGGCGACGCTAGAGTTCACCGAGGCTGCAAGCGTCTGCCAGAACCTCCGTGGAAAGAGACAGCAGCGAGGAGCCTGGGTGGAGGCGGGAGACTGCACCTGCCGCCAAGGCTGCGTGGCCTGGAGAGCGTGTCACTCAAACAAGCTGCTCCACTCTCCAACCCAGCAACCTGCCAGAGTGCCACTGGACCCAACCGACTTGCTTCCGGGGTCAGCAGCCTGGGCTGGAAGCCCTGCAGAGCAGGGCACGAAGGGACGCCGTGCCCCTGGACGGCCCCCCTGTGTGGGTCCGGCCCCCCTCGGCAGAGTAAAGAAGGCCTTCTGCTTCAGCCTCTCCTCGCCAGACTCCTAAGGCAACCCCCCCCCCGGCTGAGCCAGCACGTCGCCGTCACCGCAGACACCCACAAGCCCACCTGATCACGCCCCTTCCTCTCTACGCTGCACTCCTGTCTGGGGGAGAAGCCTCGCTCATGCTGCACGGCCAGTCACGGCAGGGTCTACAGAAGCTCCGATTCGATTCGATTCTAGTGGCATTCACTATGCCCCAACGAGAGGCGATCACTGTGACAGGAAACCCTGAGGTGACCGGGGGTTGAGGCCTCCCTGATCCCGGGTTCCCTACAGACCTACAGAGGGGCCCCCGGCTCCACTTCGCAGGAGGGACTGTCCACACGAGGACACCCCACGTGGTCGAACAGCAAGCAGAGTCAGATTGCCCTGTTCGTGGTCACCGGCTACCCAAGAGACCGTCAGGTCAACTCGCAATCGGCTTCTAAACGCCAGTGATCCGAGAGATGCGGTGAGGAAGGACGCACCGCTGGAGGACGCAGAGCGGCGGCGTGAAGACCAGCTGCGGGCGGCGCCTCCCAGGAGGGCCCACGAGACGCTGGGCGCCAGAGGACATGGGCTCCACAGCATCGCTCCACGCACAGAAAAGAGCAGCCACAAACTCCCCCACGCAGCCTGCCAGGTCCTGCCATGGCGCTGGTCCTCCTCACGCCAAACGGCAAAGGGCAGCCTCCCAGGGAAAGAGCGCTCGATTTCACTGCCCCAGAAGGGAGGCAGCCGGCAGGGCACACGCTTGGCGCCGCCCTGGGAGCCACGGGACGCAGCGAGGCTCCACCAAGGGCCAGATGACTCCAAGGCCAGGTCAGTGACATCTGACGGAAGACACCCCTGCCGAAGCACCTCCTTGGGGGACCTGCAGCCTGTGAGTGACGGTAACCGGGGCCTGCAAATCCTCGCCTGTGTTCCAGGCGTGCCATGACTGGACACGTGTGGGCTCTGTTCAGTGGCCACACACACCTGTGAGGGCAGGATCCCTGTTTTCACCGCCAGTCTAGAGAGGACGACACAGGCCCCGCAGAGGCCGGGCGGTAAGACCAGGCTCAGAAGCATGGCTGTCTCCAGGAACAAACGAGGGCCGGCTTTATTTTCCTTTTTAAAGGGGCGACTTTTATCCACTTTCTTCTCCTCTACTTCCCGTTGATCCTGCACACCCACACACCCACGCAGCCACAGGGACACTGTTGTCCATGGAAAACAAAGCGGCTTCCTCTTCCAGGCCCTCCTCTGGGTATGGGAAGCTCTGACCCGCCTCGCGGCTGCCCAGGACCAGACTGCAGGGTAAAGTCGTGCAGAAGGCTGAGAGCTGGCCGAGTTTAAACAGCGAAGCGGCTGAGCAATAAAGATAAACTGGACAGAGACCTTCTACTGCAATGCAGACAAAAGTCCAGAAGACAAAGAAAATGAGCACGAGAAGGCAAGCAACGGCACCTCAGGACGGTCCAGAGTGGTGGTTTCCAGGTGCCCCACATGTGGGCAGACCGCACTCGCTTCCCGTTTGCTCCAGGGCTGCAAAGACCAGTTCAACCCAAACCTGCCCGACATCCACACTGCGGCAGTTGTGAGACGCTGGCGCCGAATGGCAGGGATGCCTCTCAGTCAGGCACAGAACACACCGCTGGCGTTCCCACTGTCTTCACATCCACCTCGCTGAAACCAAGTATCTTCTCCTGGATCTTAACCGCGGCAGAGTTGAATCGTTAGCTTTCTGGACACATCTGCAGCATCCACTTTCGGCTCGGGAGGGTTAAGACACGCTTAAGTCTTTACGACCACTCTCAACACACACACACAGCTGTCTCTGACATCAGCACCGCGGCCGGGGCCCAGCCTGCCCTGGTCAACTCACTCACAGGGCAGTGCTGTCACTCTGGAGGCCACCAGGGGGCAGGAGCGAGCAACAGGTGCCCGGGCCTTATCCATTGTGAAATCATCCCGCGTATTTGTCTGGGTCGTGGCCATCACCTCAGAGCGCTCAAGGCTGTCTAGGAAGTGCTCTTAAAGGAAAGTGTATCAGGCAACCTTAATATTGGACGCAGTGCAGAACAGCCAACGATACTGTTTCCAAACCAACGTGTCACTTTATCCTACTGTGCTGTTTAAACACAGAAGTGTTTGAAAACATAATGCCGCGCCTTTGGGAGGCTGAGATGAGTGGATTGCCTGAGCCCGCGGGTTCGAGACCCGCCTGGGCAGCGAGACCTCATCTCTACAATAAATCAAAAAATCAGCCGGGTGTGGTAGCGCATGCCTGTAATTCCGGCTACTCGGAAGGCTGAGGCGGAAGGATTGCCAGAGCCCAGCAGGTCGAGGCCGCAGGGGCCGGGAGCGGCCACTGCACTCCAGTCTGGGCAACAGAGTGAGACTCCAACTCAAAAAAAAACAAAAAACAAAAAAAAAAAGAAAACAACTTTTCTGGAAGGCTGAGGCAGGACGGTTGGAGCCCAGCGAGTGGACACTGGGGTGGCCATGAACGTGCTACTGCACTCCAGCCTGGATGTCGAAGTGAGACTCCCACTCAAAAAAAAAAAAAAACCAAGAAAAACACTTTCCAGGTTAATTTCCCCATTTCATAAACGCTTGGAACTATGAAGTCTTCAGAGGAACGTGGAGCACGGAGTTAGGCTCAGGCCTCCCAGCCCCAATCAGGTATGTGACGCTCCGCAGGGCGTTAGGCTCCTCCAGGACCTGCTGCTCTTCAACAAAACATGAGGCCATGTTCATCCTCCTTGAAGGGAGTACCCAACAGGAGACAGAGATAGAAATACGTGAGATACAGATACACACAGTTGCTCTAAAAATTGCCAAACTCAACACATATTTAAGAGTTTGCTGTTCATTATTAGTTTTTTTAAACTAAAAGAACAATTAAACCTGGTTTAACCTTTGTGCTGCAACAACACAGTGTGGGCTTGTGTTTTACAATGTGTCCCTTCTACTGCAGGTGTGACCTCCTTGTCCAGAACTCCTGGGCGTCTTCCAAGGTGCTGCAGTAACATGTGACCAACTGCAGTTACACCTGGGACACAGGAAACCCCAGACTGCTTTCTACCAGACGCACTTCACAGGCCCTCTGCGTATTCTGTCTGTAAACGTCCACCTTCCTAGATATGTGGTCCTGAAGATTTTAACAGGCAGTCTACACATTTACGCTACTTGGTTTCTTCAGTTTCTGTCTTGTTTTTGTCCTACAGGCATATCATTAAGGTGAATTAAACGTATGAGGTTAAAAGAGTTTTCTGAAAGTTGACTTTTAATTGTGGAAGGAAAAAATGGCTTTACACTATATTAAAAATATAACGTTTTTATAGAAGAGTGTTAATGGCTTCTTTTGTTTGATGGAGATGAGCATGCAATATTTATACATACTCATGCACACAGATCTGAATTGGTATCCTAAACGATGTATGATACATATTCTTACAAATATAGCTCGAAGCTACTCTACATGTTATATGTTAAAAGCGCATGCACTCTGAGTCCTATGCTTTGCTTTTAAAGTACATGTATCAAATATTTTAAACATACTGGTAGTTTTTCCTTCAGGAGTCATATACCTAAATGAATATTACATTATTTGGCATTGATTTTAGAATTTGTGATTTGTTCTAGAACAAAGAAATACATAAATATATATTTAAACCTAAGCTACCGAGTCAATGACTTACAGGTAAAAAGCTATATAATTAACAACTTAGAAGAAAAACTTGAACTTTGCAAGCTAAATCTTTGTTGGACTGTGTGTAAGCAGAAGGTGAGTTTCTCACATTGCTCTGTTGTGTGGTTGTGTACGCGTCCCTTGAGGTGGGAAGTCTTTACTCAGTCCTTCTCAGAAACAGGAGTTCCAGCCGGAGGTCAAGACCAAGAAGCAAAACTGACCTTTCTCGCAGCCGGCTCCCCACAGAGACCACAGAGCATGGCAGCCTGTAAGTCATGCTTTGGCCTTGACTTTCACAGCTTACCAGAAAGTGAAAGTCACTAAACATAACAAAGAAGGAAATAAGAAGCAGGTAGATGACCACCGCCAAAACTCAGCACACACAAATGCTCACATGATTCGACACAGAAAAATAAATGAAAAACCCACATTGACTGGTGATTGTAACTGGCAAAGTCACGTGCATGAGAATTTTTAAAGTTCAGCTAAGTAAAAGGACCTAAACCGGAACTTTCAAGAAATACAGAATGTTTACAAAAGGCGTCTGCAAACACTGGCAGCGAAGACAGGACTCTGCGCTGCGTCTAGCCTGTCCTGGAAGCCGCGGCCACACCGTACAGGTCCTGAAGGCAGCGAAAATGAGTGTGTGGGAAGCGCAGTCTCAGCCACACACAAACGCAGACGCAGGTACACAGAAACCCTGCATGCCCAGACAGCTGGAAAGCAGGAAGATGAGCGAGTTCCCAGCAATGCCGTCTTCTGCCTGCAGCCACGTGCCCCAGACCACCGCCCAGGGCCAGAGGGAGTGGGAGGCCCTGCTGGTCTCACTCACTCCGAGCGATGCACATCCGATGCCCATAACAACCATGTGTCCACGCTGAGGACCCACGGGGCTCCCTGGAGGGTGATTCCATTCCGGCGTTCTGGCCAGGAGGGCGCGTTTACGGAGGGCTCACGTGGGTCCCTCACGAGGGGTGCCTCGCTCTCGGGCTTCCTCCGTCCTCAGTGTGTTCAGCCAGTCGACAGCACGGCCACCCACACTCCTGGCCCGACGGAGAGGACGGAACCGGCACGCGTGCCCAAGCTAACGGCGCTCAGTCAGATGGCCTCGGCCGCCAGCACGGTGCTGCCTCACGCCAGGCGCGGCTCCGAGCTCTCTTCTGCCTTTACGCAAGGAGTCTTCTCGGCATCCCCACGCACACTTACTGTCCATATCCACCGGAGTCCTGGAATTCTGGGGCAGCCAAGTCCAGTCCGTGCCGTTCACCTGCCCTCCTGACCACAGCCCAGTCCCGGGAACTTGGGGTCCGGGGCCAGCTTCAGGCACCAGCCCCCCCACCCCGTTCCATGCTCAGAGCTGCCGGGCACCAACCCGCACTCCTATGGCCAGCGTGTCCTCTTCTCATGGCTCCTGACGGATGTTTCTGCGCAGGGCCAGCCCTGGCTGTCAGGGCCTGTGTCTGGGTGGTGGCACGCCCACGGACTGTCCACACGTACGTGCATCACCAACCAGTCCGTGGCACCTGGTGGCCAGAACTGCAGACCCCTGTGCTCGCCTGGGAGTATTTCTTCGACCGTGGAAGGGAAGGAGAGGGGACTCCGGGGGCCTGCGATGGCCTCGTTTCTGCAGCCAGGCAACCACAGGAACAGCAAAACCAAAGGGGCACTCTGTTAACTGTCGTCTTATCACACAAGCTAAATGCAATTTAATTCTTTCACATTCACGTCCTGACCAGTTTCCACCTGGTGAGCAGGAAAAGACTCATTTTCAAAGAAACAACCAGTTCCACAATTTTAACATTTAGCAGAATCACTATTAAGCAAGAATTATCCCAAAACGCAAAATAATCTTGTTCTCACATTCACAAATTGGCATTCACACAGTGAAATATCGTTTCATGGAAAGAAATGTTTCATTTTAGGTTGCTGTTGTTTAAAAAAAAAAAAAGATTTCTGGCAGAAAGAGAAACACTAATTATATAACTATGCAGAATGCCTCAGGAAAAATTAACAAATAGTGTAATCCAATTAGTTCTTTAAAGTGTTACAAATGCAGCTGAGTCTTAATAGTAATTTGTCCATAATTAAAATTACCACAAAAATCTTTTCAGATCTTAATACTGAAGGAATCACCATAAATGGATATAAAATGCAAAACAGAAGCGTTAGCATGTGGGGTGGATTTGGGCTGGTATTTTAACACATGCATAGTTATTATTTACTCAGCTGAAGTACATCCCTCTCCTGCTATGTGCCTCAAGACTGATTCTCAAATGTAGGCTGACTTGGGGGGCTGTGAAGCCAGCTTTAAAAGACAGCAAGAGATCTAGAAAGAAGAACTTGACCCTCAAAAAAGCTACGAGCACCCTCCGGGGAACTGCACTGCACGGTCATCCCCTGACTTCAACCCGACAGATGCAGTGCCGTTCTCCTCTCAACCCCACGGTGAGCATTCGCCATCGATGGGAAGAAACTCCCGGGATCCACTAACGACGGAAGAGCCACACACGTTCTGCTGTCAAGAGCGAGGTCGCGCTAAGAACTTGCTTATGCTAGACCAGATTCTCGGACCCAGGGGCGGGGGAGCACCCCGGGGAACTCCTAACCCAGCAGGTGGCTTCCACCTCCGAGGTGCAGGGAAAACCAGGTGGTGGCCCCAAGGGGTCCAGTCCTCTCTGGTCCAGGAGTGACGTGGCCTGAGGAGTTTCCCTCCACCCTCCAGGGAGCTGAGGTGGTGCTGAGAGTGACGGTGGCCACTCCGCATTTATTCTCTCTAGCCTGGGGACAACCCAGCAGAAGGCTGGGTGGGAATCACCGGGTCCGTCACCAGGCGAGCTGAATCCGGCACTGCATGTGCCCAAGCCTGGGGGCACTCACCTGTAAGACCAGGGCCTGGATGGACCGGTGGTGTGCAGCCTGTGTTCCAGGAAAGGGGCATGGGGGGGAAGGAAGAGGGGGCAGGCCCAGGTTTCTGGGGCGTCTCAGGGAGCCCACAGGAGGCAGAGGGGGTCGGGCTCTGGGTCCTCCGTTGCAGAGCTTCGTGTTTTATCTATCTTGGGGGCTCTCCAAAAAATCGCACGTGAAGGCAAAGGGGTGGGAGAGATCTTACTTCCAAAAAGCAATTTTTAAACACAGGACTCCTGCTCCATCGGTGCCTTCTCCCCACTTCAGTCAGAGGTCGCACCCAAGCTCCCTCTCCCGCTGCCGTGTGTGGGGTGTGTCTTCTCCAAGGTGCCCCGGGGTTGGCATCCCCTGGCCCGCAGCCCGTGGCAAGGGGGCGGAGGCGGCCCGCTGACGAGGCCTAAGGCTGCCCAGCCCGCCCGCACGTGTCCCATCCCGGGCCTGCCGGGACAGCCCCGCGCTGGGGCGAGCGCGCCACGAGCTCACCAAGGTACTCGCCCCAAAAGAACAGGCAGCAGATGGAAACGGAAGCCAACGGAAGCCAGCCGCGCAGCACGGCAGGAGGCAGACGCCGGAGCAGGAGGGCGGGCGGGCTCAGAACCGGCAGTGACGATGCCTGCAGGGGTTCTCGGCCACTAAGAAAACATGGGCCACCCAGCTACTTTCTGCCCATGGAAAGTACACCCACGCCCCCCGAGACAAGCGTTCCCCTAGAAACAAGCCCAGCGGCACCTCAGTCCTCGAATAAGGAGGAACACAGTGTCCTCGGCACCCCTTCCTGGAACACGGAGGCCGTGCCCAACTCCCATGTGTGAAGGTCAGGGAACAGCGCGCCGGTGTCCCGTGAGGCTGGCGTCCCACGAGGGCGCTGCAGGCCCGTGCCCCAGTGAGACGTCCAAGCAGCCACGCTCCCCCGGGGCGAGCCTGGGCTGACCCCCCTTCCGCCTCGGGGCACGCGTCCCGCCCAGCCAGCCCACTTCTCCCAAGACACCTGCCCTTCCTGCCCACTGGACTTGGCATCTAACCTCACCATCCCTGGCAAACGTCTGTCAATTCACCACCGGGAGCAAAAATGCCGCCAATTAACAATGACACCCCTCGGTGAAAAACGCACCCCTATCTCAAAAGTGCCACAGGAAGAAACAGGAGGGGGGAGCAGCTCTAGAACCCATGCAGATGCTTTCACGGGCGACTCCTCCACACCCTCCATCCCCCACTGCTCCCCACACCCCGAGTGTCGCCACACCCAGTCTGAAAGGCCCCCAAGGACACGGGCCGCGTCTGCCTCTTCACACCCAACACCCAAGGTGAGCAGGTGCTCACTGACAGTGTCTCGCGGGGGACGATGACAAAAACAACCCCTCGTGACACCCAGACCGTGAGGAGGAAACAGCCAAACATGGCCTCTTCCCAGGGAGCTTCTGGACGGTTCCACTGAGGCAGCCACGCTTTCTCATCAGAGTCAGAGCAGATCAACTCTGGAAACAGTTTGTCCGTAGCAGAGTGATGGCCCCCCTCTCTGACTGGGGCCTGCAGACCCCACTGATGCAGAACTCACCTCAAGGCCCCCCGCTGTGCTCACAGAACCGGGCCCCTTGTCAAGAGCCCGCAGCCCGTCTCACCGGGTGGCCTGCAACCAGCGAGGGGGCCCTGCGACACCAGGCGCCAGCGAAAAAGCCAAAGGAAGCCCAGAACCCCCTTCAGTGCAGTTTCAATGAAGAGAAACAAAATACCTTGACTTGGGTGGAACCATACCCTTCCACAGCACCAAGAGGCCGCAGGGTCCTGACCAAGTATGGTGGGGTGGGGGCTGGGAGGTGAGACAGGGAGGGAGGGCGGGGGGGGCGGTATGGGGTGAGTGGGGAACGTCACGCAGGAAGGAAGAAACTGACATCCACTGCCCCTCTGCCTTCCAGAGACGCGCTGAGGATGAATCAGGGTCCACACAGCCCCTCCAGGGCCACCGGCTGGGCCCTGATGCCTGGAGGCCGCCCAGCACCGACTGCCTGGCTGGCCGCTCACAGTGTGGCCTCTGCCCTGCTCTGCCACCCGCCACTTCTAACTTCCCGCAGCACCGACTGCTGCCACCCTCCGGGCCTGACAGACTCCTGACCGCTGAGGCTGTCAGAACAGCTGACAGCCGCCCATCCAGACGGCACTTCTAGCACACAGACACCTGCCGCTCCACCCTCGGCCTGTGTCCCTTGATGACTCACGGTGTGTCTCCCTCCTTCGCCCCGGAGAACTGGGCTCAGTGGAAGACCAGTGCTGAGTCAGTGAGGAACACAGGCACAGGATGGCAGTCCTAGACTGGGGTGAGCTGGGCCTGCATCTGCATGGGGCACACAGGGCCTTCCCACGGAGCCAGCTGTGGACGTTTCGCGACCCATCCAGCACCCACTCCCCTCGCTTGCCAAGAACATGCAGATCCACCTGCAGCACCCTCTCTGCCTGCAGACCAAGTGCCCCCACGGCCACCTGGGAGTCCACCCGAGCACAGTCGTGGGCTCAGGTGAAACCCAGGCCGCCTCCACCGCACCTAAACATCAGTGCTTTCGTGACTCTTGGAACACACACTCCCAGGTTAGCCCTTGTAAGCAAATAAATGTCCCCCATACGATGATTTTAAAGCAGGTGGGCATCAGCGCGGAACATGAGTGACTGTGCCTCTAGGCGCTGCAGGGTGAGGCAGGATCACACCATCACTCAGCGCTCATGCTGCCCAAACGGTGACACTCAGCGGCCCGAGCATCTCATGCCGAAGCCAGGGTATCTCCAACAGACGACTTCTTTGTCGCGTGGCCTTCGGCTTCTGTGGTGGCCGAAAGAGGAGCCTCCTGATGCCCGTGAGTCGAAGATGTCCCGCGGTGCTCCCTGTCCTGGCAGGAACCCCTGGGGCTGAAGGACGGGCAAGCTCCCCCCAATAGGAAAAGCTCAAGAAGACGCCCCGCCAGCCCCGAGCGGCACGGTTGAGGTCTATGTCCAACTCCACCCCGTGGCCTCCCTCTGGGTCACGGCCCTGCTGGTCACTGGGGTGTGACAGTGGAAGTCACTTCCTCGTAAGGTGAGAAGCCAGGATGATGCGATCCTGGCAGTCCCACTGGCTCTCAAGTTCACCGACTCTGTAATTAACTTCTCAGTGAACTACTTAATGTGAAGCTTTACATCCTGAATAATTTAGAAATGTACATGTTAACAGGGAAACCCAGCACACAGAACAACACAGGCCGCGTCCTCCCACACAGTCTATCTGGCCAGCACTAAGGGGTTTTTTTTGTTTTCTTTTTGAATAGACTTTGCTGTGGTTAGAGCAGCTTTACGTTCATGGCAAAACGGGGAGGAAAGTCAGAAAGAATTCCCACATGCTCCCTGGTCCCGCACACGCACGGCCACCCCATGACCAACACCCCCGCCTGGAGTGCACGTGGGTCGTGACCAGTGAACCTACATCGGCACCTCGTTATCACCCAGAGTCCACAGCTGACATCAGGGGTCCCTCTCGGTGCTGCTCACTCTGTGGTTTGGACCAATGGGCAAGGGCACGTCCCCCGCATGACAGCATCACACAGAGCAGTTTCCCTGCCCTAAGGGTCCTCTGTGCTCCCCCGTCCAGCCCTCCCTCACCCTAACCCTTGGCAACCACGGGTCTTTTTACTGTCTCCGCAGTTTGCGTTTTCCAGAATGTCACAGAGTTGGTGGGATCGACCGCATGAAGCCTTTCCAGATTGGCTTCTCACTTAGAAATAGGCATTTACATTTCCTCCGTGTCTTGACAGCTAATCTTCTTTCAGCCGTGAAATACTCCATTGTCCGGAGGTACCACAATTGATCCGTTCACCTAGTGAATGACGTCTTTGAGTGCCTCCAGGTTTTGGCAATTATAAATAAAAATGCTATGAGCATCCACGTGCAGGTTTCAGTAAGGACAGAGGATTCTAACTCATCTAGGTAAATACCTAAGCATGTGATCACTGGACGGTATGGTAGGGGCATGTTAGTTGTGTAGGAAGTTGCCCGACTGTCTTCCATGGTGGCTGCACCATTTTGCATTCCCACCAACAGCAAGGGCTCCCAGTGCGCCATATCCTCACCAGCATTCGGGGTTGTTCGAGCTCTGGATTTCGGCCATTCTAACTGGTGGGTGGTGGCGTCTCACTGTCGTCTTAACTTGCAGTTCTCCAACCAAGTGATGAGGAGCATCTTTCCACAGGCAGATCTACTGCCATCTGTCCGTTTTCTCTGGCGAGGGGTCCTTCCGGGTCTCTTGATGTTTCTAAATCAGGTTTTCTTACTGCTGAGTGATAAGAGTTCTTGGGATGTTTTGGGTAGCAGCCCTTGATCAGTCGTGTCTTGCAAATATCTTCTCCCAGTCAGCATCTTGTCCCCTCATTCTCCTGAAGCAACATGTTTCCAATTCTGAAAGCCTCTTCGTGCAGAAGACAGGCTCCCTAGCCCACCCGGGCTCTCCTCAGCTCAGCCGGGTCACCACCCTCCCAAGCCCGACTCCCGCCTTTCCGTGATCTGCTGACCCCAGAGGGGTCGCTCCTTCTTAAGTCCCTGACAAGCATCTAATTTAAAGTCGGCAGGGCCTGCAACCTGGAAGGAGCTAATCAAGGCAGGAGCCAGCGTGTGAAGGCAGGTGTCGCTGTCCCACGCAGACGGGCTTCCCGGACTCCCTCGGGCTTCACCCCACCCAAGGCGCCCACCCCGGCCGCAAGCAGGAGCAGGGCAGGCCCGCATTTCAGCTGAGAGCTCAGCCCGTCTGCACCTGGCCAAGCATCTGCAGGTGAGTCTCAGCAACCTGAAACTCCACTCGCGGGAAGGAACGTGTTTTCATTATCTCCAAGGCTTTTAATTAAGAAACCAAAGAGCGAGGCCTGTGATGAGAAAGCAGTCATTGCTCTGCATCAGTGACCTGCTGGGTTGCTTTTGTTTGTCCGACACAAAGAGGTCCTGGGAGCTTGCACCAGGACATTTTAGCCTAGACCTAAGTATTCCAGCCCAGGAAACCCTGCGGGTTTTAGGAACGCGAGGGGTGCTGGCTGTGGGGTCCGCCGAGGGGGCTGGTGCTTCCCGGGCAGAGACCAGGACGGCGGTCCACCCGCCCAAGCGTCGCCCTGTCTCCGATCCTTGGTTCTCCCCGCAAACTGGGACCGGACCCCCTCTTCGGTGGGAATCCCGGCCTCGGCCCTGATTTCCACGTGAAGACACTCAGTGGGAGGGCGTCCACCCCGGGGAGGCTCAGACTGCAGACATGTGCGGATGTGGGGCAATTCTGAGTGCCTGCCTGCTTCCAGAGGTGGCTGTGGACACTTCTGCTTCTGAAACTTGGTACGTGCTGTGCTGAGACAAGAACGCCGGAGAAGGCAGTTCAGGACGGTCCGACTCAGACTCAAAAGAGGGGTTGAAAAGCCCAGAGAAGGACAACAGGGACATCTTGTCATTACCCCTCATGGTCATAAAGTAAAGCCACAGTAACTCAGACATATGTATGACTGGAAGTAGAGGAAATTCAAAATATATAACATGGAAAACAAGCACAGGCAAGATTTGAAATCTGAGTCACTAATAAAAGATCTCAGAAGCAAACCACCATCCTCAAATTCTATATAAAGACTTAAAATTTTTAATTCTTGCAGACAAATTAAGAAGTGTCAGCATTCTATTTTAAAAACAAAGGATGCATTCTATTTTAAATATTTGCTTTGACTTAGAAATTCTTTACCTTGCTAACTTGAAGCTATCCAACAATAACAACTAATTAGCTCAAGTACTCATGAGTTGGTTGTTTTTGTTTTTGTTTTTTTTCCAACAGTCACTGGTTAGGAAAAACTGCTCTAAACGACCTTTCATCTTTTGAAGCACAATCATGGCTCGCTCTCTATATTTCAGAACAAGAAGATGCTCAGGCCGACATGTTCAAAGCGATTCAGATGATCAGGACAAAGTTTAAGACAGGATCCTGTTTTCAAGGTCAGAAGAGCAGGAATGAACCCAGGATATTCTGAAAAAGGTTGCTTTGCACCACCTTATATTGAAGATATTTCATGCATCCGTAATGTGGGTGGAATAAGCATGACATCCTCAAAGACAACCCAATCTAAGATAGAGAGAAACATCCTTAATGAGTCACAGTTCTTAAAAACCAGTGTATCTCAGGGATAAATCACTTCATATCGAACTTAAAACACCTATTCAATTGAATTTTGCCAGATCTTCATAGTATATTTTCAAAACTGCTAAAGCACCTGAAATCTCAAATTGAGATAGAATTTGACTTGGGCAATTCCCAAGTCACAAGCAGGCTATATGTCCCAAACTATTCAGAATGAGGTTTCTAACAGAAATTTTCACCCATGCTAATGAAATCTCCTGGCTCCTCAAAGGCTGGTTCAGCCTGTCTCAGAATGAGGACACGGGCCTTTGTGCTGGACAACTGTAGGGCACAGCACGGCTGAGATGCAAAGCACTAAACCTGAGGCAGGGAATATCATCTGCTTTGTTTCTCACACGGAGTTTGTGCCGTCAGTTGAGGAAAAGTCTTCTCCCCTGAAAACACGGAAGTCGACAGACTGAGCCGGGACATTCTGAACAGGATCTTGGCCGCTTTACAGGACTTGTACGTGAAGACGGACATCTCGAACATCTGCCTAAGCTACTTCATGGCAGGCAGGTAAGACAGCAGGGTAGCAGGCATTAAAAACGCGGTGTAGGTGGGAGACAGAGGGAGCCGGACTGGCCCTGTGCCCCTCCCGGCATCCCCACGCCAGCCGTGCAGCCGACCGCCAGCCCTCACGGCGGCCGGGAATCAGGGGCTGAGACTCAGCAGCCTGTCCCGGTCCCGATTCTCAACGAACCAGAACCACCCACCAGACTCTGGCCTGGCAGGTCTGTGCCCGGGAGCCTGCGTTTCCAAGAGGGCCTGGCGGAGCTGCAGCCCGGAGGCCCTCACAGGAAGCCTCTGCCCCCGCAAGCCTGGTGCTTGATGCTCCTCCGTGCCTACACCCGGGTTCCTTGGTGTCTCCTCCGCCTCTGGCCTTGAGCTTGCTGAACTCACAAGTAGAACGAGAGCGGGGAAAGCCGAGCCTGTATAGGCACAAGAAAGGAAGGCTCCCCTGAAATCAGACTAGCTGGGGCTTGAGTGTCAGATGCGGAGAAAACACGGGACATACACGGGGACAGCCCACCCCTCGGGAGAGGGTAACGGTCCCATTACCGCCCACAGGCTGGCTTCCGTCTGCAGAGTTCCACGTGGCTGAGGGCAGGGGAAGGTGCTGCACTGCTGTCTTCATGCTAAACACATAAAGAGCGTGACCTTATTACCTCCAACACACAAAATACATACTTCCCACACAGGCATTCACGTGTGGTCAGTACGCAAAAGTTCACGGCCCAGGACCTTGTCCCACTGACTTTTTCCCTCCCATGCAACTGCCCACCAAGGACCAGAACCGACACTCGACAGCTGGAGCAGCACGCCTGTGACTTCTCCTCCACATGCCAGCCCTTCCCCACTGAGGGCAAAGACACCCTGGAGCTCCTCATTACAAAATTCGTCTTTTAAAAACTAGTTTGACAGTGCTCTTAGAGACAGCATTGCGGTTCTTTTTCAAGAGATTGCCTCGAGTGATGGACTTCAAATAAAAGCACAGGCCGGAGTTCCTAAACGCAGGACACGTCTACACTCGTGGCTTCCACTGGTCCCACATGGAAACCTTCAGAAGGCATGCCGCTTGTGAGACACCAACGCCGAGAGCACACAGACACCCGCTCTCCAACGCTCCGTCTCGGGGCACCGTCTCCACCCAGTCAGGCTGTGCTCCGAGGATCCTACCATCAGCCCCTCCCAAATCCCCGCGCTGGGTGGCGGGCGTCAGAACCAGCCAAGTCATTCCACGGTATGCTATGGGGCAGGCGACCGCCCCTGAGCTTTTCTGACAGCCATTCACTCAGAATGCCCACACGCCTTTGACGGCAGATGGGGCTGGGCATGGATGGCTACTGCAGGGCCCAGAGCTCATGCACCAAGTCCTCGGGGCGGGAGATGGGCTGCAGTCAGCAGAGGGCCACCCCGCTGCATGGCAGTGCCACTCAGGCCCCTCACTTCCCGTCCTCTGGGCTGGTCGGCCGGGCTGCCCCATCCGGCCAGGACTCCAACACCTGTGTGGCCTCCACTTGGTCCACACTCAGTTGACGATGCCCCCGGGACCGTGGTGGGACAGCCCTCCCACCCGCGCCGTTCACTTTCCGTGTGTTTGTCCCCAGGCTCCGGTGTGGCATTGCCCCCAGGAGGCGGGGCCCGGCCCACCACCCACACAGGTCAGTTGATACTGCTTATGGGCCAGGATCTTCCAGAAATCTCCCAACCTTGGCTCTCGCCACTACCTTTTGTAAAATTTGTAGTCTTTGTACTTTTGGTGTAACCTTTGTGCCTTTGGAGGCAATAAATTTTTAAATGAGCACAAAAGGATAGTTTTTACTCGCAACCCTGAAAATGCAAACAGCAGCAAGACTCTGTTGCGAAAAACTTCCACAGAACGGGCGGGTCCCGTTTCAGATACCCCTCAGAACATCTAATAACTACATAGGCATAAACACGGACGCGCGAGCAGACAGGAAACGCAAGGGTAAAACCAGATGGAGAATGCATGCCAATCTGTGGGATTTCTAACATGGACACAAATGTTGGCCGGGGACACAGGACGTCAGGAGATGAACGGAGGGTCGGCCTGGAACTGAGGGCTCTCCTCAGCACAGAAGAAAACCAATCCGGAAATTAAAGCTAAAGAAAAAAGGTGGCACCCAGCAGTGTGATCAGCCTTCTTCTCATCCCGTTCACGGAGACAGCTGTGGCGGGTGCTGCCAGCGGTTCCAAGTCCACCGTCCCTGCCTTCCAAAGCACGTGCCATGCTGTACTCCCAGCTCCCATAATTATGTAAATTAAATAAACATCGGCCACTCTCCATAAGCACGGGTGCCAGTTCCCTTCCCTCCAGCGCAGCACAGGCGTGCAGCCACCCAGCCTCACCCGCAGTGAGGAGACAGCTGCGAGGCAGTGTGGGGCAGGAGCTGCCAGAGCCTGGGTCCCAGGATCACCTCGTGGAGCAGAGGCACCAGCCAAGCATCCCCCTCAGAAGGCCTGAGAGAGAAAGACTTCTTGTTCTTTACCCCATGATGTTGCAGGGTGTCCTGTCACAGCAGCCCTGACACACTAGCTGCTTACACCTCTAATAAGCTGTCCCGTGTCATTCAGCAAGCACATGCTGAAGTCAGCATGCACACGAAGAGTGGATCCATCTAAACAATCTGCCACATTCATCTTATTAACACCAAAAAGCCACTGTGGTGAGTGTTTTGGAGTTAGGCAACACATGGCTTTTTTTTTTACTGGAGACCGAGTCAAGGGGCGCTGTGTGGATGGAAGCTGTGGGTGACAACAGCCTGTCACCGACGGGGCATGCTATCGGCTCGCACGGCACCTGGTGGGTGGGGCACACTCACTGGTGTCCCCGCCGCTCCCAATGTCAGCTCCTGAAGCGTCCTCTCGTCCAGGAGCACACACAGTGACACCGCGGCACATGTATGGAGCTGCAAGAGCAGGGCCTTGTGTATAACACAGGAGCTCCAACAGCGCAGCCACATGGGTGCTCTCCAGGCCAGCGCTGGGTGAGGAAGGCAACCCTAAGGACGACACGTAAACACGCTCCGTGGGACCCACTCACACTCAGGCTGCGCCGCGTCCAGGCAAGAAGGCGACTCATCTCACTGCCCACCTCCCCTGTTCCCAAATGACACCCCACGGCAGCCGGAACCCGGAAGTCACAGGAGTGAGGACACCCTCCCGCGTCTGAGCCGAGCAACCCTCACTGAGCCCACACACACCCTGCGAAAAGCAGGTGGGATCCTTCCTGGTGGTCAACGGGATCTGCACCTCCTGAACAACCCTGCCCGTCCACGGAGGCAGAGCTGAAGCTCCCCGGCAGCGGGCAGAGCAGGTCCCCAGCCTGAACTCCCCTGTTTCCTGGGCGTGACAGCCCCGTTTCACAGACGGAACCGCAGCGCAGCGTCCAAGACACACGAGCCACAAAGCGCGCCGCCCAGCCCTGCCCCTCCCCCAACACGCCAGGGGTGAGCACCCACAGGGCAGGTGTTTCTGTAAAACGCCGCTTGATGGAAACCTGTGACTTCCTTTTATTTTTAACTTCAACTGACAGAGCCTAAGAGAGTCTGTATGTCCCAGGAGGAAGCAGTTGAACTGAGCACAAGGGGAGGGGGAGAATCCTGGCAGGACCAAGCTCTGGTCTAAATCCGCTCCCAGGCCCTTACCCACTGCGCTGCCCGTGCCCTCTCTGGTTTTTGTCCTTAAAGACACAAACGTTCTTTCTCAAAATAGCCTCACAGCATCTTACTGATGCTTAGGTGTAAAGTAGCAGACGACACACTCCAAGAGAAGCTTGAGGAGGAGGAGAGGAGGTCACACACGCACTGTGAGGGCGGGGAGATGGCTGAAGAGGCAGGTTCAGGGACACTTCTTCCACTGCCCGGTCTCCTAGGCAGGGGCAACTCCCTTAGCTTCTTAAATTACATCTTTCAAGGTTCCTAGACCAGGCACAGTGGCTCACGCCTGTCATCCCAGCACTTTGGGAGGCTGAAACGGGAGCATCACTTGAGCCCAGGAGTCCAAGACCAGGCTGGGTAACGCAGTGAGACCTTGTCTCTACAAAAAGTCAAAAAATTGGCTGTGCATGGTGGCACATGCCTGTTGTCCCAGTGACGAGAGGCTGAAGTGGGAGGATCACTTGAGCCCAGAAGTGCAAGACCAGCCTGGGCAACGCAGTGAGACCTTGCCTCCACAAAAAGCCAAAAAATTAGCCAGGCACGGTGGCACATGCCTGTAGTCCCAGCAACTTGGAAGGCTGAAGCAGGAGGATCACTTGAGCCCAGGAGGTCAGGGCTGCGGCAAGCTGTAATCATGTCTTTGCACTTCAGCCCGGGTGACTGAGTGAGACCCTGACTCAAAAAAAGAGAAAAGACTTTTGTTGCAATTACATTGATAAGTTCTCCTCTATGGAGAGAAAGGTTCAGCTCCATCTTCTTGCTAACAAACGAATTCCTAATTCACAACTGCAGGGCTGGGGTCAGGCCGGGCCTGTCTTGACGCCCCACCCCCTCACCGGTCATCTGGCCTCCAGGGAGGTGAATTCCACTTCACTGTCCACCTCTGCAAACACGGTCACGAGTGCTCAGGCCCCTGCCAGCATCCGCCCAGCCAAGTGACAGCAAACATCTAAGTGACAGCCCAGAACATTTCTTGACGTACTACTGTGTATGGCGTTTTATTCCACAGTGTAATTCTGTGTCCCATGATGAGATATGACGTGTGACAATAGATTAAAAGGTGTCAGAAACTAATGCATTTCTCAGCCATCCAGCAGAGTGCCAGAGGGTTTCAGTCCTTCCTTCTTTGCTACAGGCTTGGTTCAAAATAGCTTTCTGGACTCCCAGACCAGACAACTCTAGCTGGTGGACTGGCTTCATTTACAGAAGAATCACCAAGTGCCCACTCCACAGTTGCCGTTCTCATCAGAACATGAGGCCAAAGAAAGGGAAAAATAAAATGGGCTAGGGAAATGGCTTCCCAGTTAGCATGAGGCCGTGTAAGGGGTGGGAGGTGTAGGTGCTGAGTTTAAAATCATGGCTGCTATTAAACAGTAACATGGAAGTTGGCTAATAAAATAAATGCCTGTCAACACTGCACCCTGGCTGACAGATGCGATGGACTCTCTGGGGCTAAAATGAGACACTGAGGAGAAAATCAAGCGGCCAAGCAGGGAAAAAGATCTGGACACACATCTCTACGATGCTCACAACTATGAGGTTTGTCATCTGCCAAAACGTTTTCCTCCTGCAATTAGGCAGAAAGGTTTTAGGGAAACATGGCCTGGCTGACGTCAGCGAACCAGCAGACCAGGCACCCCCGCCGTGACCTCAGCGGACTGTCTGACACCAGCTGCTGGAAACCTTCGCCATGACCTTGGTGGGCCTCCTGACACCAGCCGACCGGACACCCCCTCTGTGACCTCAGGTGACTGCCTAACAGCAGCCGACCAGGCATCCCTGCCATGACCTCAGCAGACCGCCTGACACTAGCCGACTGTGTACCCCCACTGTGACCTCGGTGGACCGCCTGACGCCAGCCAGCAGGGCACCCCTGCCGTGACCACAGTGGACCACCTGATGCCAGCCGACTGGGCATTCCCGCTATGACTCGGTGGACCACCTGACACTAGCCGACTGTGTGCCGCCACCATGGCCTCGGTGGACCGCATGACACCAGCTGACAGGACACCCCTGCCGTGACCACAGTGGACCACCTGATGCCAGCTGACCGGGCATCCCCGCTATGACCTCAGTGGGCCACCTGACACTAGCCAACTGTGTACCCCCACCATGACCTTGGTGGACCGCATGATACTAGCCGGCGGGGCACCCCTGCCATGGGAGGTCCTGCCAGCGGCAGGACTGGGCAGGAGAACAGGCTCACAGACTCCTCTCCTGATAAGAAACCACAGACCCAGCTGGGCTTGGTGGCTCAGCCTGTAATCCCGCGCCTTTGGGAGGCTGAGGTGAGTGGATTGCCTGAGCCCGCGGGTTCAAGACCCGCCTGGGCAACCGAGACCTCATCTCTACAATAAATCAAAAATCAGCCAGGCGTGGTAGTGCGCACCTGTAATTCCAGCTACTCGGAAGGCTGAGGCGGAAGGACTGCCGGAGCCCAGCAGGCGAGGCTGCGGTGGCCGGGAGTGGCCACTGCACTCCAGTCTGGGCAACAGAGTGAGACTCCAACTCAAAAAAAAAAAAGAAACCACACCCGACCCGAGCCAGGTCTAGCTGGTTTCGTTTATGTGCACAAAACACCTTTGTGCCCTACAGTTTACCTTTAGATGTAAAGGGTCTCATTGTATGTGGAAGCCCCGCCCCTGTGCACGGGTCCCTGGAAGCCACACCCCTGATCCGCAGACTGCTGCTTCCTCCTATGTCCTGCCTTCCGCAGAGCTCGTGGCCATTTTGTTCGTGACTACTATCACAAGCGCAAAGACACAGGGCGTTTTCCGTGCTGGCAGCCAAGTTACCAACACCAGCGCTGCGGGAGCCCCCCAACCTGATGTGGGCTGCCACCCCCATGAAATCTGCTCTGATGGCGAAAGCCAAGTCTGGGAAGCCAGCAAGCAGCTGTTTCTACAAGCAACTCTACACCAAAAGGACCTGGACAGCCATGGGAATTGATGTTCTGGGTAAATCAGGATGCAGCCAGAAACCCCACCCTCCACAACCAGACCACGGAGTCGTGCGACCTCAGAGCGGCACGGGCAAACGGCTCCAGCAGTCCACAGGCAGAGCCTCAACACGCAGCAGGTCTCAAAAGCAGACTTACAGGGAGCAGCGGCTGGCAGGGTGGCACCCGCGAACCAAGCATGGGGCGTGCCTGATCTGGCTTGGTTCAAAATAGCTTTCTGGACTCCCAGACCAGACAACTCTAGCTGGTGGGCTGGCTTCATGTACAGAAGAATCACCAAGTGCTCCCCTAGAAGTGCCACATTTGGTTGCAAATTTTAAAGATGGCGTGACAAGACTAGTTATGATTCTGTACCTTATTTTACAGGCAAACCAAGTGAACACGGGGTGCCCACGGACTCTAGAAGATGTCACTTAGGTCCTAGGTCTAGAACGCAGATGGCTGCACTCCAAGCACCATGAATCATCCCTGTGCATGCATAACCCTTGCTCTAAACCAGAGGCCCCAGAGGCTATCCAGGAAGCCCTCGGGCAAAACCACCGCCCAAGGGCCTGCTCACGGGCTAGCAGGAAGCTCCAGTCTCCCGAGCCTGCTGGCTCCTCTGCAGGACAGACGCAGACTCCACAGAGTGCCGGAAGCACCCCCGGGGCCTTCCACCACGTAGACCCGCCTGGCCCTGGAGAGCCCTGCCCAGCTCCACACCCACTGTCCTCCCAGCCACCATTCAAGAGAACCGGTTTCCAGGCCCTCAACCTCCCACCCTGCACAGACTTCCTCTCGGTGTGTCCTCCCCGGTGGTCCCAGCAGAAGCTGCCACCCCCTTTTCTTAGCGGCAAATGAGCCAGATGATACCCCAAGAAGAACAACAAAAGCAGGCTGTTTTTCCCCTTAAAACAGACTCGGTCCATTTAAAATTGATATTTCTTAAACTCAGGATTTGGGGATTTGACACGTGAACTTCACCGTGTAGGTCTCAGCACAGTCTTGCAGCTCACGGGGTTTTCTGACTCTTGATTCTGAAGTTTAATGTCAATATCTAAGAAAGGGTCAGAACCGGCCTCTCCCAGTGAAGTCCGGTGGCGAATGCCACAAAATTTCATGACGGTTAAGGATAGGGAGGGATTGAAGTGGGTGGCGAAATTAAACAGGTCTTGAAATTCTGAAGCTAAAGTCATAATTCACCAGGACTTTAAGAGATCACATTTACTTTCGTAAGCATCTAGCCCGGAGGTTAACTTCAGATAAAAAGCTCTGGATTCCACAGGCACAGAGGCTCAGGGCCGCCCAGGCCTCGGGCAATGTGACACAGTCTCGGGCAATAAACAAAGGTTCATTTCTCCCAAGGAACAAGGTGTTCAAGCCCTTCAAAACAGTTTACTCTCTTGAACGGGTCAGACTGCCTCCTGACATACCGTGCAGAGGACTCATTTGTTTAGCAGGCATCTCCTCCTGCACAGGCACAATGGCAATGGCTGTGCAATCTCAAAAACCCATGTGAGGAACGCCCAAAGAAACAGGCTTTATGTTCGAGGAATGTTACGGTTCTAACAGCTGATCCGTGCCCACACACACGCCTTCCGTGACGGCGAAGAGGAGGACAGGAGACCACCGACTGGCACGCAGCGGAAGAGGCAGCCAGAAGCCTCGCCTCCACAGGGCACGGCCTCCAGACACAACACCCTCCTCCTGCTTGCCAGTTGTCCTCGGGGACGTGAGAACCACAGGAAGGACTCTACATGCATCCCCTCAAAGGGAAAGGCACATTCCCCCTCCTGTCCTGCTGGCGGGGCCCAAGGCAGGAGGTGATGGGGCAGGCCAGGGCAGCAAGAGCCGAGAAGTCTGGGGCCCCGGGAGGCGAGGCCGAGGTTGTGGGGATCCGAGATCGTGCCACAGGCCTCTCGCCTGGGTGGCAGGGTAAGACACCGACTCCAAAGAAAAGCGCCTCCGGATGGGAAAGAAATGTTCAGAATGTGTCTGTACGCATGCATGTGTGTGTTTATCAATATTTGTTTGGACCACAGGCCTTAGTTCCAGGAACATGTCACGATAGCAAGCAGGACACAAGAAGTCACTTTCCTTGAGTTCACGCCGGCCGTGACTTGATGTGGTCCCTAGCGCACTGAGGAAGTAGGTGCCCCCGTGAGAAGGCACCAAGACGCAGACCGCCTGTGTTATTGTCAGAAGGCTCACCTACAGTGCGGTTTCGACGACTAAACCTTCTTTCCAGCAAACAGCCGCTGCATGGGCAGAAGAGAGAACGCGTGGCATCCAAAGGGGGAAGGCGGCCCCTGACGCCACTTGCTCCTCACGAAGTTCCACGGCCCCATGTTTTTCTACCGAAGCATCTCCAGGCACCATTCAGCCGCATGTGTGGCTATACTGGCTTTCCGTTCTTTGCTCCTTCCGAACGTGCTGCAAGTGCCATCACACCACCACCCGTCCCGTACGAACAGGGGAGGAACACGAGGGTCTTGGCATCTAGGCGTGAGGCCGCATCCCGGCTTTCCACCCAAACCTCGTGCACGGGCCCAGCTTCACAGCCACCCACCAGGCAGCCTGGCGGAACTCGTCTGGGGCCAAGGTAGAGTCCGCTTTCCCTGCATTGCGGGGAAGGAGCGGACAGCTGGGAGCTTGACCGCCTAACCACACAGACGCAGGCCACGAGGGAAGCAAGCAGTGGTGGGACGGGAACCTAGGCCCATGCGCCCACGTGGGTCTCACCGGGAGCAGCACCCTGGAGCCCAAGGAGGCTCCGGCAGCAGAGCTATCTGCTGACCTGGCTCTCGGCTGTCTGCGCCCGGTGTGCTGACGCTCACAGCACCCGACACGGCTCACCCCCATCCTGGCCAGGTTTGCCTTTTTGCCTGTGAGCAGCAAGGCTTGGGCCTCCCCTAAAAGCACAGCAGGTCACTCTCATCTGGGATTTTTTTATTCTAGTCCATGTCTCCTCTGGGGGAAACAAACACCTCCTGAGGATTTAATCACTGAACAGGTCCACAGTCCCAGTGTGTCATCAGCTTGGGTCTGCACAGGGGCAGGCAGCTGGGAGGGGTCACTCAGGGTCTCAAACTTAAGCAGCTCACAAATAAGCCTCAGAACCTCAATTACCCAGAAAAGGATACATACGCTGTAGGGTTCTTATTGATAATCAAAAACTTTACTTTTGTTTTAACCGAAGATAACGCTACCTATTAATACTATTACAATTCTAAATTCTATTTAAAAAGTCCATTACAATCACTGGGAAATGTGACTTTTAGAAATTCGCTAACTGCAGATATAAAATACAACATCCCTGTTGATTTAAATCAACATGATTACCAATAAGACTAAAAACCTTTTTCTGTGTGTTTGTTAATTCACTATGTTACCTCATTTGTAAATTGTTCATGTCATTTCGAATGTTTATCCACTGGAGTCATGTGACATTTCTTACCAGTGGCATAAACTCTTCATATAGTGACCATATTAATCCCTTCCTCCTTGGTAAATTCGATTTCTAAACACTTATTCTGCTTGTACAGTTCGCCCTCTGCATCCTGTTCCAGTCTGTGGATTCAAACATGAACCAAAAATATTTCTTTTCTTTTTTATTATAAAGATGTGGGGTACAAATTCAGGGTTAGGCATACAAACGTTGATTATGCAGATACCCAGTAAATAAGGTATGCCCCTCCCTCCCCTAGCAGTTTCCCTCAACTGCCAAATCCCAATCCCCCCTCCCCTGACAGTTTCCCACTACTGCCAATCCCTTTCTTATAGTATTATAATCGCTCAAGGTCCGCTTATGAGTGAAAACATATGGTTCTCTGTTCTTTGTTTCTGTGATAAATCACTGAGTATGATCGACTCTAAATCCATCCAAGTTGCTGCGAAGTCCATGTGTTTATCCTTCTTTATGGCTGCATAATATTCCATTATGTATAGGTACCACATTTTTTTATCCAGTCCAGCTTCGATAGGCAACACGTTTTTGCTATTGTGAATAAAGCTGCAACAAACATACATGTGTAGGTATCTTTTCTATAGAATGATTTGAGTTCCTCCGGGTATATTCCCAATAGGGGAATTACTGGGTCATATGGAAGGTCAATTTCTAGTTCTTTCAGAAATCACCACACTGTCGTCCAAAGAGGTTGCACTAGTTTGCATTCTCACCAGCAGTGTAGAAGCATTCCTTTCTCTGTGAATCCTCGCCAGCATCTGTTGTTTGTTTTATTAATGACGGCCATTCTTACTGGGGTTAGGTGGTATCTCAGTGTGGCTTTGATTTGCATTTCTCTGATGATGAGTGAGGCTGAGCACTTTTTCATGTATCTGTTGGCTGCCTGTATGTCTTCTTTTGAGAGGCGTCTGTCTATTCATGTCTTTTGCCCACTTTTTAATGGGACTGTTTTTTTCCTTCTGGTGCATTTGAATTCCTTGTAGATCCTAGATGTCAGGCCTTTGTCAGATATACAGTTGGCAAATATTTTTTCCCAGTCTGTTGGCTGTCTCCTTGCTCTCTTGATGGTTTCTTTTGCTTTGCAGAAGCTCATCAGTTTGATGAGGTCCCACTTGTCTTATTTCTTAAGGTATGGGCATTTAGGGTTCTGAATAGGAATTGGTTGCCAGTTCCAATTTCCATAAGGGTATCTCCTGCGTTTTCTAAGATTCTTATAGTTTGAGGTTTTACATGAGGTCTTTGATCCATTTAGAGTTAATTTTTGTGTATAGTGATAGGTAGGGGTCCTGTTTCAATCTTCTGCATGTGGTCAGCCAGTTTTCCCAGCACCATTGACTGAATGGGTTCTCCTCTCCCCAGTGGTTGTTGTTGGAGACTTTGCCAAAGATGAGTTGGTTGAGGAATTGAAGTTTTGCTTCCAGAATCTCTATCCTGTTCCATTGATCTATGCACCTGTTCTTGTACCAATACCAGGCTGTTTTGATTACTGTAGCCTTATAGTAAAGTTTGAAGTCTGGAAGTGTGATACCTCCTGCTGTGTTTCTTTTGCTAAGGATTGTTTTGGCTATTCGTGGTTGTTTATGTCTCCATATGAATTTCTGTATTGTCTCTTCCAGGTCTGAGAAGAATGATGTTGGTAACTTAATGGGTATTGCGTTGAATCTATAGATTGCCTTTGGTAGGATGGACATTTTAACAATGTTGATTCTTCTTATCCATGAGCATGGAATAGTTTTCCATTTGTTTGTGTCTTCTTGAATTTTTTTGAGCAGTGTTTTGTAGTTTTCATTGTAAAGATCTTTCACTTCTCTGGTTAGGAAGATGCCGAGGTTTTTTGTTTGTTTGGTTGTTGGTTTTTGGTTTTTGTGTATGTGTGTGTGGCTATTGTGAATGGGACTGTGATTTTAATTTGGGTCTCTGCCTGCTTGCTATTGGTGTACAGGAATGCAACTGTCTTTTGCACATTTTGTACCCTGAGACTTTGCCAAAGTCCTTTATCAGTGCAAGCAGGTTTTTGACAGATTCTTTTGGATTTTCAGGTATAGGATCATATCATCAGCAAAAAGGGAAAACTTCCTCTATTCCTATTTGGATACCCCTGATTTCCTTCTCTTGTCTAATTGCCCAAGCTAGGACTTCCAACACACTGTTGAACTAGAGGGGTGAAATTGGGCAGTCTTGTCTTGTTCCAGTTTTCAGGGGAAATGTTTCCAGTTTCTGTCCCTTTAGCAATATGTTAGCTGTGGCACTTACTATTTTGAGGTATGTTTCTTCTATACCTAGGTGTTCGAGGGTTTTTATCAAGAAGGGATGCTGGATTTTATCAAAAGCTTTTTCTGCATCTAATGAGATAATCACATGATTCTTGTTTTTACATCTGTTGATCTTTATGGTCTTGTGGATGTTGAACCAGCCCTGCATCTTGGGGATGAAGCCTACTTGGTCATGGTGGATGATTTTTGAAATGTGTTTTTGGATCCAATTTGCTAGAATCTTGTCGAGAATTTCTGCATCTATGTTCATAAGGGATACTGGCCTATAGTTCTCTTTTTTCGATGGATCTTTACCCAGTTTGGGTATCAGTGTGATGTTAGCTTCGTAAAATGATTTGGAGAGAATTCCATCTTTCTCAATTGCCTGAAACACTTTCGAAAGAATTGGTATCAGCTCCTTCTTGTATGCTTTGTAGAATTCTGCTGGAAAGCCATCTGGTCCAGGGCTTTTTTTTTTGTAGGTAGTTTTCGTACGACAGAGTCAATTTCCTAGGCTGTTATTGGTCTATCTAGTGTCTCAATGTCTTCTTGTTTCAACCTGGGGCAGTGGGGCGATGTCAGAAAGTCTTCCATTTCATTTAGGTTATCAAGTTTGTTTCCATATAGGTATACGTAGTAGTCTCTGATAATCTTTTTTATTTCTTTGGGGTCAGTTGTGATTTGATCTTTTGTATTTCTGATTGTGTTTATTTGGGCTTTTTCTCTCTTTTTCTTGGTCATTCTGGTTAGGGGGTCCATCAATCTTGTTAATTCTTTCAAAGAACCAGCTTTTTGTTTTGTTGATGTTTTCTATGATATTTTTGTCTTTTATGTCCCATATTTGGGCTCTTATTTTGGTGATTTGGTTTCTTCTGCTAAAGTTGGGGTTTTGGTGGTCTTGTCTTTCCAGCTCCCTTAGGTGATTTATTTCCACTTGTGATCTTTCCATTTTCTGATGTGTGCTCATACAGATATAAATTCTTCTCTTAGAACTGTTTTCTTGGCATCCCAGAGGTTTTGGTAAGATGTTTCTTCATTTCATGAACCAAAAATATTTTAAAATGTATCTGTACTGAACATGCACAGACTGTTATTTTTTTAATAAATAATATAGTTCAGCTATTTACATTGCATTTACATGTTAGGTATTATTACTTATAATGATATTATGTGTATAATAATCTGGAGATGGTTCAAAGTCTACAAGAGAATCGGGTAGGTTACATGAAATAGTGCACCATTTTATATCAGGACCTTGAACACCCACAGATTTTGCTATTCACAAGGGTTCTAAAATGAATGCTGAGGGGAGGCTGTGATTGAAAACCCAGAGGTTTTTAGGAGTTCTTGTGTAACAAATCCAGCTAATCTTTTGTTAAGAAACTGCTTTCATCAGAGAACTAAATGTAAAACCTCAAACCATAAGAACCTTAGAAAAGGAAGGAAATACTCTCATGGAAATCGGAACTG
>NW_007074459.1:357759-381327 GCF_000164805.1 Carlito syrichta
GACGGTACTGGGAAACTATGGGGGGGGAGGGGGATGGGATTAACAGTAGCAAATATCTGTCTGGGGATGGGAAAACACCTCCTATCAACAGGGTGCCTGAATGAAACGTAATTGTACACCTAACCCTTAACTGTACCCCACAAAACCATAATAAAAAATATTGATTAATAAAAAATTTTTAAAAAAAAGAAACTGCTTTCGGCCACACATCCTGTTTGAAAGTCCTTTACCCAGAGACCTGCATGTTCTCATCTTTCCATCCACTTACTTGACTAATTGCCTGATAAGTTCACTGAGCACAAATCAAAATTTAGAACTAAATTCTTATGGAAATCACATTCACACTGTAAGCTGTTCTGGTTTTTCAACTGAAATGACCAAAAGTTTTGAAAACTAGCCATGTTATAGATTAACACGCTAAAGCAGACCTATAATACGGGAAAACGTGATTTCAACGCTAACCACAATGTAAAACATACTACAAAAATCCTAAATATGAAAATGTTTGACACCACAACAGATATTTCAGAAAAAGCCAAGATGTTCAAAAGAGCTCTTTGCATATAACTACTTTCTCGTTTTTAACTCGGTTTCTAGAAGCTTGTGTTTAAAAATAACCATGAATCAGATAGATGGTAGTATCTACTGCAACTACAGCTGCTGCAACACGCAATGTTTTTTGTTTTTTTGTTTTGTTTTTTTGAGTTAGGCTCTCACTCTGTCGCTCAGGCTAGAGTGCAGTGGCACGATCACAGCTCACTGAAGCCTCAACTCCCTGAGTTCAGGCAATCCTCCCACCTCAGCCTCCTGAGTTACTGGGACTACAGGTGTGCACTACCACACCTGCATAAGTTTTTGACTTTTCTGTAGAGATGAGATCTTGTTGTGTGCCCATACTGGTCTCGAACTCCTGGGTTCAAACGATCCTCCCACCTCGGCCTCCCAAAGTGCTGGAATTACAGGTATGAGCCACCACCCCTGGTCCACAACACAGAATATTAACACAGCAAAATAAGGAGGAAACAACACATCTCATGTTAATGAGAACAGGTAGCGAGCTATAAAAGTGATGTGTGTTTTAAAATCAACAAACATTCTAATTCCAAGTTCCATCTAAACACTTGGGAGTTGGTCACCACACCACGTACCTGGAAATGAAACTTTCAGGAGCCCAAGTTCAGAGCTTTCACAGATCAGCACCATCCTCACAGGACTGCCTTGATGCTGGTTCCAGGGCACTGCCCCCGCCACTTGGGAGAGCCTCCTGCTAGCACAGCCTGGGCCCCAGGGACTGACGCAGACCACCGCCTCCCACCTCACCAACAGGACCCTTCCACTGGCAACAGCAGGATGAAAACAAAACACTCCTTCAACCTCCAGACGGTCTTCCTTGAGTCCTCTCTCCCCGGACCTTCTCTCGCTGAAAAAGCTCGCTTCATAAGTAATCCACGGTGCTCACCAGGGCTGGTGGCCTGGTGGGAGAGGGGAATGAGTGCTTAATGGCTACAGTTCCAGTCTGGGAAGATGAGAAAGTTCTGAAGCTGAATGGTGGTGACAGCTGCATGACAGTTTTTGAGAGTACCCAGTGCCACTAACTATGCACTTAAAGGTGGTTAGGATGGTGAACGCCATGTTATGTGACCTTACCACAACAAAAATATTGACTAAAAAAGGCAATCTATACAACTATCTCCAGTTTCTCGGATCCTGTAAGGTGTGTTTGCCTTTGAAAATATTCGGTGCAATTATGAAAGAGGAATACCCTTGTGGTTTGGAAAACACAGTGAAATCTTGCAAGATGTCTGGGGTGTAGAAAAGTGGCTGGAATGCAAACGCCAATTGGATGCAGGCAGACATCCCAGGGCCAGCGTGGTAGGAAGACGATGACTGTGCTCAACGTCAACCGGGAGGGACAGGAGGACCACAAGACACCTGCCACTCGCGAGGCACCTGGACGGGAAGCACTGAGGGTACGCTGAACATCCACGGCCACTCGGCACTCTCAGGCCCAAATTGGGCAGCCCTCGCTGACACCCACCAGGCCCGGGTGCTCTCTGGCACAGAGGCACAAACACCCCCGGTGAGGCTCCATCAGGCCAAATGTCACGGCACAGCTGCTGCACTCAGGCACACATACAGCCCTGCCGGAACCAGCCCTCACAGAGACAGGACGCCGGACACCCAGACCCGGCAGCGGTGTCCCCGGTCCTCCTGCCCCGTGTGTGTCACCCATCGCCTTCTAGCCTGGACTTCCTCGCTGTGTGCCAGGCACAGGCCCAGTCGCCTGTGTGACTGGTGCAGTCTAGTCTGGGAGCCATCCTTGGGGCCGCTCGCCTGAAGAGCATGTGGGGACTCTACGCAGACTGGTCTCCTGCCGGACGCATGGCTCTTCCGTCTGTGGGAGCCGCCACCCTCCCCACCACCGACCCCCCACAGAAGAGACAGGAAAGGCCTCCCCTAGCCCAGTGGCACCTGCAGCCACGCTCTCCCCTTCCTGAGCCACCTTCACTCAGCTCCTGCCTCCAAGGCCACCGCTGCTTCTCCTCGGTGACCTCTTTCCTGTCAGCCATACATGCCGAGGGCCTGCCAGATCCCCTGCTCTCACCGCCTCTGGGTTCTGTACTGGGCCGAGCTCATTTGCCCAGTCAGACCTGGCTGACAGGCTCCCGTGGGCCCTGGATTCAAACTTCTGCCACTGCTTCCTGCTGCTGTAACATCGGCAGATGACCTCCTAGGCTGTGGCCAGTTGGGATAAGGTCCACTCTGAGGCAGGTCGGAGAATGAGAACACACAGTACGTGCCTGGACTGCCAGTCCCCCACAGCCGTCCCCTCCCGTTCTCCAATGCTGTCTAGTAGAAGGAAGGCTCGTCCCCTTGGGGCTGCTACTTCAAACACCGGGGAAAAAACAAACCTCAGACACGGACATATCAAAGAGAGGCATGACCCATGGGAGGACAGTGCGCAGATCCGAAACCACACCCTGCAGCCCCCACCCTGATGCCCCAGGCTTGGGAAATGCAGTGGGTCTAGCATCCTCAATGAAAACTGAAATGCCCCCAAGACAAACATTTCTTAAACAATCTGATTGGGGAATGGGAGAGGTTCTAACCGTCCCTCTCAATGGCACAGATAAGCAAATGAAAAGTTATGCAAGTTAGAGTTTGGGTTCTGCTACAACCCCAGCACTAGATCAGAGCGCCTGCCCGCCGGCCGCAGGCCGCAGAGGTGCCCACCAAGCAAAGGGCCAGCCACGCAAGTTCCCTTCTCAAGTCAAGTGGCAATGACGGCGACACCAACGCGTGCTTTCATGGCTACAGCGACCAGGTGCCCAGACACCAGAACATCTGCGAGCATCTGCTGAGACCTGCTACCTCAGCCTTCTCCGGGATGACGGTCCTGAGCGCTCTGCTCATGGCTCAGGCCGGTACGAGTAAAACTCTCCTTTGCAAGGTTCTCTGGAGCCAGGCCTCCACTCGTCTGTCCTCTGCGATACACCTGTCTCCTCCAGCCTTCGTACTTTTCTGAGAGAATAACGGGGCAGGTGCGAGGACTTATTCCAGTAGTGAGCAGACCCAGACGCCACGCCTCTGCATGGCAACCCTGCTGGCGCCCTGCAGGAAGATCCAAGCAACTGAACGTGGCAAACTCCTGTTGCCATGGAAACGAGGCGAATGCACCAGGACTGCATCTCTTACTGTACTGCTCAAGACCATCTGGGTAAGAGGTTTGCTTCTGCACAATATCAGGTTCACATGCACGTGTCAGTTTTCCCTGTGTATGGCTGTGATGTGAGGCAGAAATTCATATCATGAGCTAGAATATAGAGCACGGCTCCCTGTGTCCAATAGGCCCAAATACACACAGTGTAAGATGCTGAGGAAAGTATGCATGCAAGTCTAATGATTCAGGGGATATGAGTTACATGGAAATATGTTTTAGATACAATGTCCTTCACATTCTAAATATCAACACCAAAGAAGCTAATTTCTTTTTAAATTGAAAAGCAACTTACAGACCACAAAATCCCCCTTTAAAGGATACAATTCAGTTTGGCATATTTCCAACGCTGCACAACCATCACCACTACCTAATTCCAGAATATCGTCACTAACCCCCCAAAAGAAACACTGTATCCGTGAAGAGTCACCCCCTGTTCCTCCCTCCCAAACACCCTGGCAACCACGAGTCTCCTTTCTGTCTCTCCAGATTTGCCTACTCTGGACATTTCACGTGAATATGGAATCGCACAACATATGACCTTTTGCATCTGGCTTCTCACACTTTCAAGGTTTGGTCAGGTTGTAGCATGTATTCCTTCCTTCCTTCTTACAGCTGAATAATAGTCCATTGTGGGCATAGACCATATTTTGTTTTTCCATTCATCTGTTGATGGATATTTGCAGTGTTTCTTTTTGGCTGCTATGAAGATCCCTGCGTACATTTTTTGTGAAAATATGTTTTCAATTTTCTTGGGCATACAACCAGGAGTGAAATTGCTGGGTCACATGGTAATTCTACCTTTAACTTTCTGAGGAACTGCCAAACTTTTCCAAAGCAGCTGTACCATTTTACACCCCCCCCACCCAAGAAACATATAAAGATTCCAATTTTTCCACATCCTCAACGACATTTGTTGCTATCCAATACTTTGGTCCTAGCCATCCTGGTGGATGAAAAGTTGTATTTCACTGTGGTTTGATTTGCATTTCTAAGACAGCAAATGATGCTGAACATCTTCTCGCATGTTTTTTAAGACATCTGTGTACTTTTCTTTGAAGAATGTCTACTCAAAGCCTTTGTCCATTTTTATTTATTTATTTTTTTAGTCGGGAGTCTCACTCCGTCGCCCAGACTGGAGTGCAGTGGCCGCTCCCGGCCCCCGCAGCCTCGACCTGCTGGGTTCCGGCGATCCTTCCACCTCAGCCTTCCAAGTAGCCGGAATCACAGGCATGCGCTACCATGACCGGCTGATTTTTTGATTTATTGTAGAGATGAGGTCTCGCTGCCCAGATGGGTCTCGAACCCGCGGGCTTTGTCCATTTTTAAATGAGGTTATTTTTCATTGTTGAGTTGTAAGAGTTATTAATATATTCTATATATCGGGCCCTCATCAGATATAGAATTTGGTTTATAGCATTCACACTTACATTGGATCCATTTCGAGTTATTTTTTTGTGTATGATGCGAAGAAGAGTCCATTTCCTTCTTTTCCAATTGTCCCAACATCATCGGTTGAGTTGTGAAAGGAAAAACATTACATAATGCCTTCAGCAATTTTGACAGCAACAGATTACAAGACACATTGAGGAACAGCGGCCAGTTCAGTACCAGTTTAAGCCAGTGTTTTTCAAACTTCTGGATGGCAGAAACACTTTGTCCTCTTAATCACTGAAGCTCACAAAAAGGTTTCATGTGGGTTACATCTCTCAGTATTGACCATACAGGAAATTATTACAATAATTTCTTATTTTTTGAATTCATTTTAAAATAGTGAACTCATCACAAGTTAATAAACAACATATTATTAAAGAAAAACATTTTCCTACACACACAAAAAAGCATGGCAACATTCTGCATTGTTGCAAATTTCCAATGTTGGCGCCACATCAGGGAGCGGGATTTTCCGATCTGCTTCTATGTTCAGTCTGCTGCACAGTTTTGGTTGAAATTTGTGAAGAAAATCTGGTCTCATGCCGATACAGAGTTGGGAAAGGAAGAAGTCCTTTAATTGTGTTTGCAGATGATTTTAGGTATTCTTCTTAGCTACTGTGCCATATTTCAAGTGACACTTGCTTAAAGGTTGGGGAATCCGGACTTTTATCATTGACCCTCTCATGCTCAATTCCTTTTCCACCAACCAGTCCACCTTGCACTTTGAATGGCTCTTGTGCCAGCACACAATTCTGTAGTCTGTACACGCTGGATGATGCAGTTTCCGTATACTGACACATTTCATCACGTAACGTCAAAAAAATCTCATCTATCGATATCAACATTGATCACATCAGAAACATCGATGGAGAGAAGGTTTTCATGTTTTAACCCTTTTTACTCAGAGACGTCTTGCAGATCTCCTACCAGTAACCCAAGAGCTCTTTCTTGCAGAAGAGTGGAAAATGAATCAATTCATACTAAACAGTACAGCGCTGGGACCATGTTATTTTAATGATAGTTGGCTTATAGTGGAGTTTTGGACATCAAAGAACTTAGGACCAAAAATATCAGAATTTTACATCTTACATTTTTCTAATGTGTGTCAACACATGAAACAGTCACCAACATGTATTGCAGGTTCGCCGATCCATGTTGTGCAACAGGAATTTGTTTGATGTCTTCCACCTGCTGTTTCTCTATTCGAGCAGACAGTGCAGTCGCGTTTTCTTCCTCCAACATTAAACTGAACAACAGATTTGTCAATACAAATTGCCTGAAGGGGGTATGAAATATTGCAAAATTTTTGAATTGATGTATTCCAAATAATTAAGGGCCTTCTGAATATGAGTTCTGATCATCCCATCACTTGATGCAGGTGTCTTCAGATGAAGCAGCCAAAAGTTTTGCATAAAGCTTTCTCTACCGAATATTTCCAAAATACTCTTTGAAAACAGCTGACTTTTACAAATCTGGTACTTGAATTATTCCCATATTTGGGATACCTCAATAAAAACTAAAAATTGCTTTTAGTCAATGCCATGCCACTGATGCCACATCGATTTGTGTAACAGCTGCTTTTTCCTTATTTTTATCTGCATAATGATTTGTTTCTTTTATTATACTATCTGCTAATTTGCGCATAAAATACCGAGAAAAACATTCAATTGATTCTCTTAAATGGCTTGCTACTTGTGGTCCTATGGTTTGAGCTGCACAGTGGAGTTTATTCTCACAGGAGGATCGTCTTTTTCTGTAATATCATCCAGCCTTCACTTGACAATACGCTGTCTCCCACTTCTTGGAAACTACCAACACATTCATCGCTACCACTTTCTATTACTTTTTGCCTGTTTTCTTCATGGTGGGATGTTATCATTTTTTTCCATGCCAATGTTTATTTTTTCTAAACTATCTGCATAAAAGTCTAACCCTAACTCATCTTCACTGCTGCTTATGTTGTAACTCCCACTTTTGTCTTTTCATTTTGCCACTATTCTGCAAACTAAATAAATGGGGAAAAATCGTCTAATTGTAAATTATGAAATCACAAAGTGAAATTTATCAAAACATATTACTTTTCCGACGTAGTGCAGAAAGATACATTTGATCTGTGCCACTTGATATTTCAATACAACTGCCTTCAACTTCGAAAGTCTTTCTTCTAAGGATGCAGTAACTTGCTTTTTTCTCCTCCAGTTAAGCCATAAGATACAGAGGGTGCACCCGCAGCTGCCCCTCTTATGCAAACGCTCTTTATCGCTCCCTTCTGTTACAAAAAGCGTCAGCACCACTGTGAAAGCACTTCACATGTTCTTTCTACGTGACACTGACCGGATATATATATATATATATATATATATATTTTTTTTTTTTTTTTTTTTTTTTTTTTTGGAGTCGGAGTCTCACTCTGTCACCCAGACTGGAGTGCAGTGGCCGCTCCCGGCCACCGCAGCCTCGACCTGCTGCTTCGGAGATCCTTCCACCTCAGCCTTCCACGTAGCTGGAACCACAGGCACGTGCTACCACGCCTGGCTAACGGATATATTTTTTAACATGTATCTCGGTATATATCCCATCTCTTTGTTTTGTGCAATTTGAATGGAAAACTTCAAGAAAACTTACATTTTCGAAAAACTTACACTTGCCTAAGTTTGTCCTGTATAACTGCCAGCAACCTCTTTATGTCCCCAAGAGGTGACATCTGAGTGACTTGCTAGATTTACGACGTCCCCTCAGAGGGGACATCTGAGGCAGAGGATTAATATTTGCTTGAAAGCTCACATTTTTATCACTGGTGACAAATAAGTAATTTTCCGGAAAGTGAAAGAATCCATGTGTTCATTTTTCAGAACAAATCTATCGAGTCTGAACAGCCACAGCTTGTAAGCCATTCTTTTAAATGAAACAGGCTGTTTCAAGAAGAGCAGCAAGGTCAGCTCCTGCCTGGAAGGCAGACACACGCTGCCCTGAGACGACCCACATCCCAGACTCTGCGGCCACGCCCGCGCACTCCTCCCATTCTCCTCAGAACACCCGGGAGCGCGCGTCTGGGGTGGAGACTAACAAGCACCTCCCTGTCTCACCAGGGGCAGTCCCTCAAAGCGGCTCTTTCGACGCGTTCATGACGGTGTAGAAGGACACCACCGCCAGCAAGGCTGGTGCCATCCCCATGACCCCTAGCTTCCACCGAGGCGTCTGGTTGAACGTGCCCACAGAGAGGAAGAACGACTGTGTTTTAGACTCGCTGTAGTCTCGTCCGCCCTCACGCGTGGAAAACCGCATCTGAACACTACACACTACAGCAGTCAGGCCGCGAGGGCATGGGGCCAGGACAGTAGCCCGGCCCTGAATATCTCTAGTGTTCCACCTCTCAGCTCAACGATGTGTGGAAAGAGTTTACAGAATTTACAACTATGCATTCATGTTTATAGCCAGACTTACTCAAAGCTGCAGACCACCAAGACCCAGCTCTAAAGCCAGAGAAAAGGCCCCAAGCTGTCCCCTCCAACTTACAGCCATTCAGACGAGAGCCGGGTGTGACCCGTGGCTTTATCAGTCAAGATCATCCACAGACTTCTGGGAGTACTGTCTGTTGGCAGAGCAGACTGTGGTCAGACCTGAGGATCTGTGTCCGTCAGACTTGTTGCAAACACACAACACCCATCAATCATGCCTGTTCCCTTCTAAGGGGTGTCACGAAACATCTCTCATGCAACACTGAGCAGCTTAACTTCCAAACTCCACCCTTGACACTCTTTGGAGTTTTATTCACGAGCGTTTCACTAATTCAACCCAGTGCTGGTTTGAAATCCATGAGGTCCAGGTTCAACTGATCAGAACGGAGAACTGTGAATTTCCAGTGGCTCCAGCACAACCAAGTCCATTTCCTCCTCACACGGCAAGCCAGGGAGGGGCCAGCAAGGCCCTGGGCCCCCCCGGCCCGCTGCCCAGCCCCAGGATGCGCCCTTAGTCCTCTGGCCCAGCATTTCCAGGCAGGCCCAGCCAGCAGGGAGGCGGCAAGTGCCACATCCCAGGAAGCGCAGTGCCTCTCCCTACTCAGCCGCAAACCCGCGTTACGTGGCCACGGCAGCTCTAAGGGGGACAGGAATGCTCCCCATGGCTGGACAGCAAGGTCCCCAGCAAATGTCGAGGGCCACACGTCACCGAGGAGGAAAGGAAAGTGGAGAAACAGGGTGCAGGGGCGGACTCAGCCCCACAAACAGGCATTTCATAAACTTCGGGGCTTACAAGGCACAACCACAGATGAGCTGATCTGATCTTCATAATCACTCACAAGATAAACTGTTTATCACTATTTTCACCACTTTATAAATAAGAAATCTGAGATCCAGAGAACCAAAGATGATCATGGGCTCTTCCCACAGGCTCCTGGAAATAACTTTCAGAGCTATAATTTATCGCGATCGTACATGCGTGATCATGTCACGACCACCTGTGCTGTCTCTGCGCCTTCTCTCTAGCAGGACTGTAATGTCCACCCGCGTTTCCACCGCTCTTCCGTCCTCACCCCACTACTCAGCCGCACCCCGTCGCTTAGGGAGCCCACCTCCTCACAGCTCCCCGCCCGGCTCTTGGCTTGGGACACCCTCGTCCGTCCTTCGTTTCGCCTGCAGGCAACTTGTTCTTCCTTCAAATACACCCAGTCCCACTGGTGGCATGAAGCCTCGTCCAGCATCAGAACTGCTGCTGTGAGGGAAGGTGTGGGCCATGTTGTAGTTCTGTTACTAACCAAGTGCATTCACGTCTGTTGCCTCATTGGCCTGTAATGGGGACCAGGTCCTGAGGAAAGCCAGGCTGTGGGATGCGCCCTGCTCCCTCCCCAGAGCGCCTGTTCATCCCAGTCCACGCGTGAGCCTGCACCCCTCCAGGAAAGCTCCTGGGGCCGGGCAGAGGGCACCACGGGCTCAGGAACTTCATGCCTTCCCAGAGGCAGGTGCCAGGGCTGGCTGCCAGAGGGGAAGATGGCTGCATCCTGTGAATATCCCGCAGCAGGGACCATTCACGAGCACAAGACGGGGACGGAGACTGGACGGAGCCTCTCACGCACCCGGAAGACAAGGGCTCTGGGAGGGAGGAGAGGAAGGTGACAGCCACTGCCCTCCAAAATCCCTCCGACGGCAGAACTGCTGCGCCAATACACACTGGGAGTCTGTCTGAGCCTGATTTATGGATGACATTTTAATTAAAATGTTATACCTCACTTTAAAGCAAAGTAGCAATTTGGAACCACTGTGTGCATTTAAAGCACAGTGCAAATACAGCACACTTCCGAGACCAGAGAAGAGTTACACTGGCGGAAAAATACAGAGCAGCTCAACCAAAGAGAGTGAGTAAAGAAAGAAGCTTCTACAATCAGAAATAGATCTCCTGTAGCCCTTCTAGTCCAATCCCCACCCTCACGCAAATGGGAAGAGGAAAAGTAGGTGCTGTTTAATGGACAAAGTTAAAAGCAAACACTGGCCGGGCTTGGTGGCTCCGCGCCTTTGGGAGGCTGAGGTGAGTGGATTGCCTGAGCCTGCGGGTTCGAGACCCGCCTGGGCACTTGGTGAGACCTCATCTCTACAATAAATAAAAAAAAATTAGCTGGGCCTGGTAGCGTGCACCTGTGGTTCGAGCTACTTGGAAGGCTGAGGCGGAAGGATCGCCGGAGCCCAGCAAGTGGAAGCTGCGGTGGTTGGGAGTGGCCACTGCACTCCAGTCCAGGAGACAGAGTGAGACTCCAACTCAAAAAAAAAAAAAAAAAAGCAAACACCATTCAGTTTTACTTTCTGCTTAACAGAAGACAAGAAACTCATCAAGGAATGCCCACAAGCAACAGCTGAGCAATCCCCCAAACCCAAAATTCACCTTTATCCAATGAAGTCAGTTACTAAGTGTGTGTATAAAGCTGTTGTTTTCATCATTGCCTTTCCCACCTCCCGGGGCACTTTTAGACCTTTCTCCCCAGTTGCCTCCAACCTCCCGGGCATCTGAACCCCCCCATACCCATGTGCCTATTTATATGTGCCAAGTCGCGTCCATTGGGAACACGTGATACACACGCATACAGACGCTGGTCCCACTTAGAAACATCCTGTCCATGCCAGCGGATAGGCAAGAGATGCACACAGAAAGGAAGACAAGCTACGACCCGAATGACTCCCCCAAACCACTGGCAAAGAGGTGCACACACAGTCTGATCAGTGCCAAGTGACTCTCCCGGAAGACCACTGGCTGCGCCCTGGGGGAATCCTGGGGCTTCAGGAGGGACCTGCCCCACGTGGGGCTCGCTCTCTCTTCCCGTGTCCGGCCCTGAAGCCCTCAGCAAGAGCAGATGCCCACAAAATTAAGTATCTGAGTGACACCAGTCACTGGCCCATGCTATGCATGGATGGACCTTACCCACCGACACCCCTCCAGAAGCCACGTCCTCCTTGAGTTCACTGACAGGGCCACACGCTGCCAGAACAGCCGGCGTCACCCAGCCCAACGCAGTGGACCACCCAACGCCCGGGCTGCCTTCCAGAACCATGCCGTCCTAGACCGCAGCCACCAGCGGCAAGTAGCTGCTCGAACTTCACAATCCTTAAACAACACTGAAGGTTCGATTCCTCATTTGCAGTCACACTTCAGATGCTTGCAGTGCACAGACTGGCACCGAGATGCACCTTTCCGTCACCACGGAGGCTCTATGGCCCGGCCGGCTCCAAACTGTCTCAGTCTCCACGTGTCGGAGCTACTGAGGTTTCACTTGGTTTACTGCAGACACCAGCATTCCCCCACTCAAAAACTCAGTGTCATGATGTCAGGTCTGCACCGCCTTCTCTTCTAAAACCCTCTCATCTTTCTGTACCACGAAGACCACAGAGCACCTCCACTCTGTGCAACCAAGGGATGGCCGGAGCCATGGGTGTGAGATCCGAATGAAAGTCAAAGCCACCCGGCCTGACACTTTTGACATCTCCTTGGAATCCAGGATAATTGCCAGAGGTGCCGCAAACATCCCGGGAGCATCTGGCGGCCACAGGAAGAGGACAAAGCCATCCAAGGAGGTGCTAGAGCCTGGCCAGTCCCTAGACCTGGTCCGGACAAGAGGCAGTGCAGCACAACCCAGCGGCCCAACACAAATCCCGCCCATGCTGCTGGTCTCTGGGGTCTCTGCCGCCCTCCAGCCCACGTGCAGGCATCTCCTGCAACCCCAAGCCACGGCTCGCCCCTCCCTTCAGGCCTTTGCTCAGCGGGCCCCTCCCCGACGCTCCTCGGGGTCCACCCACCACCTCCACTGCAGCAACCACTGTCCTTCTCTGCCCCTCTCTGCCCCAGCCCAGCATACGGCAGGGGACCACACAACCTGCCGGCAGACAGTCCTGGCGAAACACGAGGCCAAGGTGAAGTCAGGAGTGCCAGAGCTCAAGCACGGCCCTCCTCCAGACATGCCAGCCTCCCTCGCACCCACCACGAGCCACCACTGATGTCGCAGAAAGAACCTCGGCCAAGGGGTCGAGTTCGCCTCGGCACTCGGCCTCCTCTGGCCTCCAAGGACAAAACCACGCAGGGAGCTTGGCTGTGAAGCGGGATCCCCGAATCCCTTGCTGACGTTGCAGAGGAAGGAGGCCCCGACCCGCAGCCCCGGAGCGCCTTCTCCCACGGGGCTGGCAGGGTCACAAGGCTCCACCTCCACAGCGAAGAGCCCAGCATCCCTCAGCGACACCTGCTGAGCCCACACTGCGTGACCAAAGAAAGCAGCTCCCAGGTAGCCTCGCTGTGACTGCCCTGCCGGGACCGTCCACGCCAGCCGGCTGCTCAAGTTCACTTCCAGCTGAGCGAGGCCTCTCTGGGGAGAAGCAGGCAGGCGCGCTGGCCATGGGAACAGCGAGGGACTTCCAGGTCTACCAACGACACTCTGCCATCAACGTCGCCCGACCCAAGATGCGCCGGAGGTGGGGCTGTCCGTCCTCCCTGGGCCCTAGGAAGAAGGGCCAAGTGCCCGGACAGACCATCTTCTGCATGTGCAGGTGCAGAATGAAGCCCGGCCGCCACTCGGTGGAGCAAAGCCAGGTCGACCCTGGGCTCCCTGGGGCAGGCTTAGGGATCACCTCAACGGCCCCTGCACCTTTGCAAGGCAGCTCTGGAGGCTTCCGGCCGCTCAAACCACCGCATTCGTTCAGACACAACGGCCAGACATGGGGGCAGCCTCCTATTGCGCCGACCAGGAAGAAGCCCCCCACTAGGGTCCCCAGAGGGGCTGCTGTACTCACGACGCCCCGGGAACAGCCACGCCCGGGAAGGCCTCCCTCAGCCTCTTCAGGGCACAGTGCTTCTCGCACCTCAGCCCCGGGAGGCGCCCAACGCACCAGACACTCTGGGTGCATTCTGCAGCCCAGTCCCAGCTGCCGAGGGACCCGCAGTCCGCTGAGACTGATGGGGGCGGTCACAGCAGCTCTGTCAAGTCCGAGAGTTACCTCTAACTTGACGTCTACGGTCCCCATCTTCTATCTGATATTTAAAACGAAAGCATCATGAAGTCCCAGCAGAAAAATTTGTCTGCAATCTGTCACATTGAGAGTAGAAATTTAGCTAAAATTTTAATAGGGTCTATGCAAAGGAACAGATGGGTCTATTTTAGGGACAGTGCTTGCTGGCTTTTTAGAAACATAGTAAAGTCCCTGCCAAGTAAAAGGCTGTTTATGCTTTTGCTTTGGAAACAGAAGGAAAAGTTCTTCCTTATTATTCTGATATATTACGTATTTAAGTGTTCTGATACACTGAGCATATTAAATGTTCAAAAATAAATACCTCTACTTGGTCTGCTTTGTTCCCTATATGTCTGAACTTCGAAAAGGTGGGAAACACCCCAAGTCAGCAGCCTAGGTGCTCCCTCGTGTGTGCTGGGAACAGAGACCATGGCAGGAGCCCATCGTGGGGGGCCCCAGAAGGCAAGCCTTTGCTCCACAGACGAGGGTGTGCACGCTGCCACCCGTCAAGTCGCCGTAAAAAGAAAGCCACATTTGCTACTTCATTTTTTTCTTTTTGAGACAGGCTCTCACTGCCACCCAGGATGGAGTGCAGTGGCTCACTGTAGCCTTGACCTCCTGGGCTCAGGTGATCCTTCCACCTCAGCCTCCTGCGTTATCTGGGGTCACAGGCATGAGCAACCATGCCTGGTTAATTCTTTTATTTTTATTTTTATTTTGTAGAGATGAGGTCTCCCTGTGTTGTCCAGGCTGGTCTCAAACTTCTGGGCTCAAGCGACCCTCTCACCTCAGCCTCCCAAAGCGCTGGGATCACGGGAGGGAACCACTGTGCCCAGCCGACACGTTGCTGTTTTACTGGTGACCCAGAGGACTCTACGCTTTCCTCCAACACAGGGCCCAGATCCGAGTTCAAACAAGCGGCTTGTGGTCAGTGAAGCCCTTCCCACGGTTCTGCCCTTGACCTCCACCCTCACCCTTGAGCAGGGCCCCAGGAAGGGCCGGGCCAGAGGATGTCGCCACTAATGCCCCCCAGGTGCAGGGGCGCCAAAAACCAGGACCAGCCCCTCACTTCTCCCTGCACCTGGCTCGCTCGTGCAAGTTGGGCCACACAGCTGGAACACATTCACGTGGCGTACGTGGAAGAGCCACAGTGCAGGAATCGCCCGGACACCACACCTTGTGTGCTGGCAGCGTGACTCGAACGGATCTGCAGAAACCGACTCTCAGCAGAGCAGATGCTGCCAAGGGCCCTCCAGCCTGCAGTGAGCCTAACGCCATGAGACCACTCACACCTGCCGGGCCACTCTTACGCACCCTGCACGGAAGCCTCACCAGCCCGAGGACGGCAAGCGGTGAGCGTGAAAGCTTACCGTGTGGCACAACGTGCGTAAAACTCAGGAAAATTCCAAGTTTCCACTTCTTGCTCTTAGTCCGTTCACTCGTACAAGCCTCTTGGGCATGTGCACTGAATACGGTGGAATTCTGATTTAGTCCACACCATCAAACGTATGCATCACAGAGCCAGGTGTGGTGGCACACACCTGTAAACCCGGCACTTTGGGAGGCCGAGGCTGAAGGACTGCTTGGCCCAGGAGTTCGAGACCAGCTGGGGAAGCGCAGCCAGACCTCGTCTCCACACCAAATCGAAAAACTAGCCAGATGTGGTGACGGGAGCTAGGGATGATCATCAACCCCCTCCACGGTCCTCTGTCCCATGACCACATGTGCACACGGTCTTTCTCGCTCACTACAGACACACCCTTCGGGCTGCCTTGCAAGAATGGAGCTTAGTGGACAGAAGTATCACACAGGCATTACACACAACGCCCAAGAATTGCACTTCATGTATTTACCCTAGGAGATTTTTGAAAAGCCAATGAGTTGCAATAAACTGACTCAAAACTCAACAAAGTGCAAAAATGCATGTCTACAAAATGTAAGCCATGACCTCTTTTCCTGTAAGATACCTAAAACTTACTTTTTCACCAACAGTTTATTACCTGCTAACTTTCTGTTTATCGGCCATCACTAAGGCCCTACCCACAGCCCTGTGAGAAGAGTCCATGGCTCCTGAGGGGGCCATGCTGTCTGCACCGTCTTCAGGTCTAAGAGCAGCATTGTGGTCCCACAGTTGTTTCCTTGATCACTGATTCTGCACAAGAAATAAGATCACTGTGCATCAAAAAAGTCAAATAACTGATGACTCACGCCAGTAGTTCCGGCACTTTGGAAGACTGAGGTGGGAAGATGGCTCAAGTCCAGGAGTTCGAGACCAGCCTGGGTAACACAGCGAGAACTCATCCCTACCAAAAGAAATTTAAAAATTAGCCTGGTGTGGTGGCATGCCTGTAGTTCCGGCTACTCTGGAGGTTGAGGCAGAAGCTCACTTGAGCCCAGGAGGTCAAGGTTGTCGTGAGCCATGATCATGCCACTGCACTCCAGCCTGGGTGACAGAGGAGGACCCTGACTCAGAAAAAGAAAAAAAATCAAATAACTGAATTTTGTTAAAAGTGAAAAGCATAAGATGTTGGATATTCGTGGCAGAAACATCCTCATCCATCAAGTCTCCTGCTAAGTGACCCGTGCTCAATAATCCCAGCACTCGAAACACGATGTGGCTAACAGGACGGTGATGAAAGCAGAAAGGAGGGAGGTGGGTGACTCATCTGTAGGAAGGCAGCTGGCCCCCAAAGGCAGCTTTCTTACAGGGCTGGGGTCCAGCCGCCTGCAGGAAACCTCCCAGAAGCTTATAAGCGGCCGACGTGGGGCCTCACCTCAGGTCTGTTACACCAGAGCCAACAAAGGCAGGGCCTTAGCAAGTGTCCAAGGCAATTATTTCAAGTTTAAAAAGAAAGAAAGAAAGACCGACCTCCGCTAGGAGTCCACTGCATGTACATTCGCACAAGGTGTTGCTCTGAACAAGTCCTTCAGCATCCCAAGCCTTGTCCCTCCCACCCCAGGAGGAGTGGTCTTCGAGTCACAGAACACGGTCTTGGGTAGCAGACTTCCCACGTGACTTCCAGAACCTGGCCACAACAGCCCACGGCGTGGGAGAGGCATGCCTTTCACATGCCCCATTCGATCGCCTTTCTTTTGCAGCGGACTTTCCTTGGATCCTAGTCTGAAGTGACTTCGCCTCTTCTAAGCCCAGGGCTTGGGGTAGATTAATCCTGCGTTGCCTTGGGACACCCCTGCACATGGCGTTAACTTCTGAGTGGTGTTCGAGTAGCGTGGCTGTGCCTGGTTTTGCCCCCTTGAGTAGCAGCAGGAGCGAACACAGCTCTGTCTCACCAGGCCCTCTTCCAAACGCTTTACATCCATCCGTGCATTCAACCACGGCACCCCATCGTACCCCCTCTCTCCTGGAGGATCGAGAAGGACCTATGGGCAGGTGCCATCAGGTCACCCACACTTAAACAACAAATCCCTATTGTGATCTAAGGTGACCTTTAGTTCACACAGATTTAATTCCACCACCCAGCAAGAGTTGTAAAGTGGAACTCACAGCTGCATAGCCTGTAAGAGGGCGATGCACAAATTTCTTTAAACAATTGGAAATGTGCTTTCGAAGAGCAGGATGGCGCTAGACTCTGGAAGTCTGCAGGCAGCTGGCGTCTACACAAACCGCAGGGCGCACAGATCGGAGGGACCCACGGGGCTGGGCTCCCACAGCTCGCGCCCTGTCCCACGGCTCCAGCACGGTGTCGATCCACAGGCAAAGTCCCATTCGCCCTGGAGAGGCACACGCATGCACCTCCTGAACAGGTCCACAGGGTCTGCGCAGGTGTTATCTTTCCAGGAGCCTTTCCGATGAGAATGTCAAGTTGGACGCTATTGAAAGGCTCAGTGAAGCCTGGATGGATTTTATCTGCCGTCTCCGGTTCGGAAGGAAGTCATTCTATGGCACACGGAAATTAAACTCATCTGGCCCGATCTCTCCCTCAAAAGACGCGGGCATTCACCCTGCGCCTCCCTGTGCCCCAGTCTGTGACGGCCAACAGCAGAAAACTTCAAGGGCAGCCCAGGCGCGGGGTCTCGTAGCCGTCCTAGGACGTGCTCGGTCAGCCTCTCTCTCTCACCGCTCTAAGGCCGCTGCTGCGTTTTCCTGTTCCCTGTCCCCTAGACTCTCTCTCCTCTGGATTTTCAGCAACAGCAGCTTCCACGATGCTGCCAGCAGAACGTTCAGATACACCGAGACTCACTGGGCTGATTTGAGCCTATTTAGCCTTTGACGATATTCGCCAATGATCTTCCTGCTTTAGATTCCTGTTCTAAGGCAGAACTCCTGGCTGTGCCCACACACGCCGTCCAGGGACCTCTGCTCTTGGGCCCCAGCCCTGTGGGGACCAGGTCTCCCTGGATTTGCCCGGGCAAAGAGGAATGAATGAGACAAGCCTGTGGGGATGAGACCAGGTGAGGACAGGCTACCCTACACTTCAGGGTGATAAACACAGAGGACCCAGGCGTGACAACTGTTAGGGCCAGAGGTCACAGCACATGGGCTCTTAAATGACACAGTTTGTGCCAGGGACTGCACTGAGCATATCGTTTCCCGAGGGAAGGGGGCGCGTGGCTTCTCTCTCCAGGCAGTGAGCCCATCGAGATGCCAAAGCAGCCCAGGACGCGGGTGGCCAGCAGCCCGCCAAAGCCCCTGCTGCCACCGACGCTATCCCACCCAGCACCCTCACTGCTTCTGCTGGGTCGGAACCAAAGCACTGTGCGTCCTTGCCTTTTACAGACAACCCACAAAGCACGGCGGAAGACGTGTGTCATCTCCACTGCTTCTCAGATGGAGAGACCAGAGGGGAAGCGCAGCTCGAGGCCAACAGAGGGGGGACTCCGAGGCTCCCGCAGCCCAGAGAGGGACTCTGAGCCGGCCACTCCGCCAGGCGCCACACAGGAGCCCGGGGATGGCCAAGCAGGTCTGGGTGGGGGAAGGGCATCCCTGCTTCTCCCAGAGACTCACTGGAGGGGAACGGGGACTCATCCCGCCTGATGCCGGCTGAGGGTGGGACAGGCATCCTGGCCTGGGGGTGGCTCACCTCGGCCTTCACCTTCAGGACAGGGGGTGTTCCAAGCCTCTCACAGCGTCCCTCCAGGATCCCATCACCGCGGTTATGTCTCCGAGGCAGGCAGGTCAGTCCTGCTCCACAACGGGCACGGGGCAGCGGGCAGGAGGGGCTCCCTGAAGCACCCACCTGGGCGCCACCGACTCACGGAGACCTGCCAGGCGCAGGAGCCACTGCTGGAGAGGCAGTGGGACGAGAGGGACAGCCGCTGCCCTTGGGGCCAAGGGCAGGAGGAAGGCACACGGCACACAGGAGGAAGGCACACGGCCGGCTGGCACCCGTGTCCTGGGGAGGCTGCAGCAGGGGGAGGTGGGGAAGGCCCTCGAGCAGGGCGGTGAGCGGATGCCTCATCACAGGGCCCTTCCCCTTGGAGACGCTGAGGACCAGCTCCCGGGAGGCACAGAGCAGCAGCCAGGCCAGGGCGGCCAGAGCTCAGAGAGGATGCCCAGGCAGGCCGGAGCACTGACTTGTATTCCCACAGCACGGGCAGTTTCTCAACGATTCATTGCCTTTTTTTACCAAGACCCTAGGAGAAGGCAGGCCTCAGAGTCCAGCCGTCAGCTAGGGAAAGCTCGCCGGAGACGCCCACGACACCACCACATACCACAAGGCCGTGAAGGTTGGGCTGGACCACAGTGCCTACCCTGGCAAGAGAAGATGCCAGACCGGTGTGAGAAGGAGTTTCTGGTTCAACCTGGGAAGAGGCAAGTCTGCGCGTGCCCCCGGCCCGGGCCCACGGCGCTCCAACACCTTCCCTGGCCTGCAAGGGACTCTGAGCCCGTCCGTGCGCTCCACAGAGGCCCCGCGCCACCCAAGGCCCCGCGCCAGAGGACGCCTCCTCTTCCACACTCAGATGTCACACCGGTGGGAACCTCCTCTGAGAACGTCCCATGAGGAACCCCACATGGCTGGGCGCCTCTTCCTAGGAACGCCTGCACTGTTGGAGCCCCTCCTTCAAACACGTTCAGCTCCGCGGGACTTGAGGTTTCCCCAAATGCCATCCTGCTTGGGATGCAATAATGACAAAGACGCTTCCATGAGGAACCTGAGACAGCACAGAGAGAACCAAGCCTTCGAGCACGGAGCCGGCCCCTGGTGCCAATTCCTGCCGTGCCCAGTTGGCGGCACACGCTGGCACAGTCAGACAGGATTAGAACCCTCTCAGCCCTCCTCCGGCACAAGCTGGCAGTTTTGGCCGCAGCAAGCCAACAGGCCTGAAGCCGCGTCACCCTAGATCACTGAGGCGCATTAGACAAGGCGGCAGTCCACCCCACGCTGGCCGCCAGCCCCTGGTCACTTACCCACTCCCCTCCCTGCATCCAGGGCTCCCACACCGGCAGACCAGAGTCACCCCAAGAGGTCTGCTTTGCTTTTCCCTCTCTTTCTTAAGTGCAGATTCCCAGGCTGTGCTTCTGAAGACCCGTAGGTCTCAGGGCCTGTGGAACAGCTGATTTCCAGAAGCCCCAGATGATTCTAGAAGCTGTGGCTCTGCATCGCGTGGCTGCTGCGAATCCACCGCAGTCAGCGTCCCAAAGTCAAGAGCGAGTCCTCTGAGGAAAGGGTCACTGTTTCTTTGAATTCACACTAAGGGCAGCGTTACGCAAAGTGGACACCAAAGATGCGTTCACCGATACCACAAGGTGGCACTTCAAATCCTGCTGTAACAAAAAGGAACGGCTCACCAATGAACTCACACGTTCCTCTGAAACCACTGACGACCACTCAGCATGTGGCGGGGTCTCTGCCAGCCAGAGGCCTTGGTGACAGTGAGGACAAGGGTCTTGGCTTCTAAGAGGCAAGTCTGCAAGAGCCCACCGCCACCACCAGGCCACACCTCCCCACACACAAAAGCCCGGCAACTGCTCAGCCTTAAGAGCGTGCACAACCCACGAAGAGATGCCAGGAGAGGGCCCAGCGTCCATGGCCACAGGACACTCTCAAGAAACATGGAGGCCAGGCAGGACAGCAAAGACCCACCCAGCCAGCATGCAAGTCACCTGCAGCAGCACTCAGAGAAAATAGCCAATGTCCTCAGCAGCTCACGGGTGAGCGAGTCAACACCTGCCCCAGAAGCAGCAGCAAATCAGCCCAAGAAAAGACGTGGGCAACATACCGTTCACAAGCCGGGGCGGCTCCTGGCTCCCTGTCTCCAAGCCTTTTGAGCCCCAGTTGGGAGACAATTTTATACATCTAACTTGAGAATAATTAACCTCAGCATTGCACTTGATCTTCACCGCTTCAATCTTCATTTCTTCTTTCACAAAGCTCATTTACAGCACTTCTCCTTATCCAGCATCACAAACACGCTTATTGTTCTAATTCCGTCTTTCATTACAATACCGGAACATTTCATACCTAAAGAAGACTGCAGCCAGCACACACACACCCATGTGAGCCATGCAGGGGGTGGGGGATGGGTCGGCACACACACTCACGCGGGGCTCGGGGGGCTCCAGAGACCTGGGTGCGAAGACAGCCTGTCCAGGCAGAAAGGTGGCCTGGCCACGCAGCAGACAGCCCCTCCCAAGCCTTTCACTGAAACATCAGGGGGCACACCTCATGCTGCATCATGAACATTTATCTACCTAACCCTGAATTGTACCCCACATCATTAAAGTAAAAATAAAATAAAAAATCAACCCAAATACAGGAAATGACCCACAACAAGTACAAGCCTTGAGTCATTTTGAGGGGACCCTATTTTGAGCCCCCAGCCCCGGCAATCCACGTGCCTGGCCCACTCACAGTCCTCCCCAATGTGAGGGTCCTGGCTTCATGGTCCTCGTCAAGCCACATGCACAGCCCCCTCCCTCTCCACTCTCCACACCAAAGCTAGATCCTGTCCCTACTTAAAATCCTCAGGGGCTTGTTTCCACCTTCAGATGACACCCAGAACTCCATGCTGGCCGGCCTCCAGTCTCAGGTCAGCCCCACAATCCCGCCTCCGGTGTACATGTCGCTCCACGTCTCCTCCACACGGTGTTGGGGCTGGTGACTGTGACCACAGGACACGGCTACACAGCACTAGGCTATAACACTGACTCTCTGACATTTCTGGCTCTGGGGAAAGGAATGGCCAGGGGAAAGGAAGCACCCAGCAGCCCCGCCTAGAGGCCGGGCGCCAAGGACTGAGGCCTCCACCCACCACCACGAGAGGGAGCACGTGCTCAAGGATCTCTGGCAGGCTGAGCTTTCGGATGACCGTGCGCCTGGCCAGCATCCGCCCTGCGACCGGGAGACTCTGGGTCGGGACCGCCTGGCACAGCTGCCCCTGAATTTGTGACCCATAGAAACTGTAGGATCATGAGTACATGTTGTTTTAAGTCATGACTTCTGGTGTCACTTGTTACACGGCAGTGGGTAGCTGATACACACGGGCTGGCCGGCCTTGATGATGAGCCTCTGCAACCTCTTGGCCTCACCCAGAATCTCTCTCTTACGCTCCAGCACTACCATATTCTCTCAGTACCCTAAAGGTTGTCAAGTCTCCCTTTGCTTGACAAAATGCTTAAAGCTCACAATAAACAGTCAAAAAATTAAGAAAGCAATGTGGAGAATATAACACGAGATCCAATAAGGGGGCTGGGCATGGTGGCTCATGCCTGTCATCCCAGCACTTTGGGAGGCAGAGGCGAGAGGACTGCCTGAGCCCCAGGTTCAAGACCACCTGGGCAAAATGGCGAGACCTCGTTTCTACAATAAATTTTAAAAGATAAAAATTAGCTGGGCATAGTGATGCACACCTGTAGTTTAGCTACTTGGAAGGCTGAGGCGGAAGGATCACCTGAGCCCAGCAGGTCGAGGCTGTGATAGCTGTGAGCGCACCACAGCATTCCAGCCTGGACAAGAGAATGAGATTCCAACTCAAAAAAAATTAAAGAGACCCAACAATCGGGCATATGTGTAGGTGCAGGTAAATACAGGATACATCAAAATGTTAATAACAAACTAGCGCAACCAGACTGGGTGTCTGGCTCTCAGGTCTGTTTCCTTCTGCCTCCTGCTATGCTTGCTCTGGCACAAACACCACACACTGCTGCCCCGAGATAGAGTCACGACTCCTCGGGGCTGTCAGGCTCCTGAGTGACACCACCTCTAGCAGAAGTGGCCTGGAGGAACTGGGCGGCCCCAGCAGTGGAGGGCCCCGGCGCCCCGTGCCGGGACTGGGCCAGGTCGCCCTTCACGCCGCAGGCCGGGACGCCTGCCTGCTCGCCAACCGGCCCCCCACTCGCCCCGGGCACGGCTACTTTCGGAACAGAGGCCAGACTCTCAGGGCACCCAGCACAGCTGCACCCAGCAGCCGATGCTACTCAACCAAGACTCACCTGTGGACAGACTTGAAAGATATTTCTCAAACATGACTCTGGAAGGCTTACCTAGGAACTGACCGTCGGCCAGCCTTGGCCACTTGGTGAGTCCCTCGTCTCTAAAAAAGAAAAAAATGTGAAAAAAAAGAACTAACCGCCAAGCGCCCCTTTCCGCAGCCTGTGGCTCCCACTCACCAGGTGAAGCGCAGCCAGATACACCACGGAGCCCACGGAGGCCACACGCAGGCCTGGGCGCGTGCGGCGTCATCAGCACCAGTTTGTTTTGACACTTGCCTTTTATACTCAGTTTAAAATAAAGGAAGAGCTTAAAAGTAGCTCGCCTTCTATTTCGATTCTCTGTCTTTCTGTAGTAACTGGGCCCCTTTCCCTCCGGGTTCCCAGCCAAGTTCTAAATAGGCCCAGCTGGGACTGTCAAAGTCTGGGCCTCTGTTGCAGGAGAGAGAGAGAGACAGGCCGCACGGGAGACGGAGGGAGACAGAGGCAGGGAGAGAATGTCCAGGGCGCAAGGGGGGGGGGACGCTCCTGGCGACCTGGCAGGGCCC
>NW_007074459.1:381402-454294 GCF_000164805.1 Carlito syrichta
AGTGCCCCCCCCCACCGTGATCGCAAAGAGCCAGCGTCACGCACGTGGCCGTGTGGCTGTGCCAGGATTAAGTACAAATGCTTAGCACGAACCTGGCACCTTTAGATGAGGGTAGTGTCCTGGCTTCGCGCTTCCCTCGTATAATTTTCTATAAATCATCAAGACAACGCATTTTGTTGCCAGCCACTGTTCCCAAAATACTAGCTATAATAAAAACTAGATGATATTTGAGTCCTTCGTGTATGTCAAGCCCATGAGGTGGGAGCGATTTACTCTGTTTCTAGAGAAGGAAACAGGTCTTGAGAGAGTAACTTCCTGAGGTCACACAGCCAATCAAACCCCATGCCCTTCCCTACTCTTCCATGTTCTGAACTTGGAATGAGAAGAGCCGAGATGTCTGCATGAGTAATTTAACCAGGATGCATCTCAGACCTGTAGAAATCCAACCCCAAATCTCATACTTTCTATTCAGAGATGTGTAAAAGAAGACATAATTACATGACCACACACAACCCTGGAGGTACAATTCTGATTTGCATGAATGTGTGTTATTCTTGGCTCTTACTTAATTTCAAAGAATGATCGTCGACCTCCTCCTCCATGGGGGGAAAGCCCACTTTTGTCCAAGAGCCGTGGGCAGACTGAGAACGGAGGGTGGATCAGAGGGCTCCACTCAGACCCAGCCGCGAACACAGCAGCAGGAGACTGGTGGACAGAAGGTACCCATCGCTTAGGGCCGCTGAAAACGTAGGTGGAGCCAGGACCTGGGATGGCAGTGAACGGAAGCCCACAAAGCTAGACCAAGGGGTTGTCTTCTCTCGACTCCTTCACAGTGATCTTCTGCTCACCAGACACATTCCTCAGCCTGTGGGCAAAGGGCACTCCGCCAGCACTCTGTCCCTCCCTGTGCCTGACCTACAGTGAGGTGCTCCTACCCCAAGGCCCCATCACCTGCAAACACTTCCTGGACACACCTGAAAGGCGGGTGAATTCTAACCAACTGGACACCTTAAAACACGAGCACACAGGAAGTCTTCTGCTGACGCAAGCTCATTCCGAGATCAATGAGCTCTTCGGCGTTGTCATCAAGAGAATCTCAATCTCGAGCGATTCAGGAGGTTGCGAGATGGCAGTGTACTGTGAGATGGCCCTTTGTACAAAGATTCTCAGCACTGCTTCATACTTAGTTCCAACAAGTCCTCAGTGTTTGGCTTCTTACAGAAACATTTGTTTTAAGTGTTTCCTCGAGACGTCTTTCCCCTTATGAAACAGTGTGTTCTCCATGTTTCCATCAATTATGCTGTTCCAAAGACGAGTATGCCTTTTAGATATACACACACAAAGATCACATGCGCATTTAAAAATCCTCGACTCACAAATGGGTTACAATTTTATCACAGAATAGGAGAGCCTTCAGACAGACACAGCCTCAGCTCAAATACAAAGTCTGGATAACAACACGAGTTTCCTCTACTAAGTAATCATGCCGTTCTCAAACTCCTGGGCTCAAGAGATCCTCCCGCCTCGACCTCCTAAGGTGCCGGGATTATAGGCGTGAGCCACCACCCTCGGCCTAACCATGCCATTCATTCTCTTGCTGATCTGTAACATTCACCAAACACTGAATCAGCCATGTGCAGGGGGATTACAGCCATTACAGGGCAGAGATGAGAGACAAGTCCCAGGTCTCCAGACTGCTGGTCCAGGAAGGGACTAGGAGGACGGACACATCGACAATCGGGTCCTGCAGCTCCTGAAGCGAAGGCTGGGGGTGCCTGCCTGGCCAGTGGAGACCGAACGCTCAAGAAGACCGAGTTGAGGAAACCAAGACAAGCAGTATGGGTCCCGCTGTGGGCGGAGGCATCGGCAGACACAGAGGGGCAGGACGCCCACCAGAGGCATCGTGGGGACTCCTCTGTCACTTGCTGGGGAAAAGCCAGGCTCTTCAGTGGGAGTCTGACACCCGAGAGTGTGTTCCTGAGAAGGCACCCATCGGCATCTCAGAAACCGGGTGCTGTGTCCCACACTCGTCTGGGCAAGGCGACGGTACCTAGAAGGAACACTCGTTCCTGGAATCACGCAGTCATTATAATAATTCCCATCGAGCCACCAGTTATTTATTTCTGAAGCACACTGGTCACTGTAAGTTAACTGAGGCGACACAGAAACAACACATCGAAAATGCAGGTGAATCCACTCAGCCAGCTGGGAAGCTGAGGCTGTTGGGCAAAGCCACAACGACGCTGCCCAATCAACGATGCTGTGGAAGGCCCTGGGAGGTGGCAGCAAGACCCTGGCCCGTGGGGGGCCCTCGGGGACCACAGGCCCATGCCCTGCTCCAGTTTCCTCCCCCGTGGAAGAGTCAAGTCGTGGGACCAGAAGGGGGATTTCCAAGGAATCTGAAAGAGACAGGCGATTTTGTTGAACAGGAGCTGTACGTTGACATCCATGAGGTGGCACGAGCAAATTAAAAGCTACGCTTCTCCTCTCCATTGGATCACATTCTTCTTGGGGCGTGGTGCTGGCCGTCCTTCAAGTCGGTCGGAGGCCCAGAGGCAGGCGAGGGTCAGAGATGAGCAACGGCAGCAGTGAAGGAAGCCCCTGGCTCGACCCCGGACTGCAGACCCCATGATGCCGGTCTACAGGGCAGTCCTGGCCTGAGCGCCTGGCCTCTGCGGGGAGGCTGGGGGCGGCACCAGGGAAGGGCGGGGTGAACCCATGCCAGGCCTGCGTCTCTGGCTCAAACACAGTGACATCCACCACCAGAAGGTTTCCCATTCAGGAAGGAACGTGCCAGCCCAGAACAAAAGCCACTGCCCAGAGCCTCGAGGGCTTGCAGCTCCCACACAGTCAAGCCAGTCTGCCCCCTCACATTATACACCACAATGACACACGGCGCTTGACGGTGTCTCGGCAGCCTGTGGGACACAGAGACCCTCTGCTGGGGAAAGCAGGAACCCGGAGCCCGCCAGGCTCCACCTCCCACCAGTCTCCAAGCCAGGCGAGCGCCACACTTCTCTCTGCAGGACTCGAGCTAGCCCTGTTCCCCCGCCCTGCGTCCTCCTCTGGGTCCACCTCAGGTCACGCGTTCGACAGTGTAGACCTTCACGCCTGGATGTGAGTCCCTCACAACCACCAGCGATGGCAGCAGAGGGACGCCCGGCTCCAGCCCCGGCAGGAGTCGGGTGTCGGGGTCTCTGAGCAGAGCTCCCCACCGTGAGGTCTGGCTACACCAGGGTAGATATCCCCTCATTTAGCCATTAACTTTTAACTCGAAACAGACACAGAAACAAGAGAATGTGTTGTTTCCACTGTGACTCACGCCACCCCACCCCCCCGGCTCTCGTCTCTCCCTGTCCTGCCTGGCATCAATGCCTGGCACCCTGCCTGAGGCCCGACTCCATGTTTCACAATTACAGTGTTAGAAACCGGAAGCTGCAAGTAAAGAAAAAGCCCGATAAAGCAAGTGTCTCCTGGACACGTGGCACGGCCACTGTCTTCCCTGAGATTAAAGTCTACAGGGAAAAGACCACCACACCCAGAGGAGGGCAGGAGCGAGAGCAAGTGCCGCCAGAGGGGCAGGGAGCCGGAGAGGAGACGTGAAGACAGTGCTCAGTGGCTGGAACCACAGACAAAACCCCGAGACACGTGAGACAGGCAGCAATGATGCTAACCACAGAACAAAACAAAAACCCTGCTGTTAATTAAGAGTCAACTGAGACTTAAGTTCTTGAGCCATTTAACACGTGAGTCCAAGTCCCACTGTTTTCTCTGACACGCCCCTGGTTCTCAGGCTGGTTTCAGAGTAAACGTCTGCTTGCTGATAACTTAATAATTAACATACTTGAAAACACACTGACTTCCAAAATAATCAGCTAATTTAAGAAAATATTAGTTACCACACTAGTTACTGTAAACAGGAAAAACAATCACAGACAGGTGTGTTTTCACAAGTTCATTTTCCAGGAGGCGAGGGAGACACTTGTCCTGCTGCACACAAGTCTCACTAAGTAGGACTGGTGCTCTAACAACAGGGCCGAACTGGCAGGGATGGAGGGAGAGGCATCTGAGCAATGGGGGGGAGGAATGGATGGGTACGTGCCAGCCTCCTTAACAGGAATAATAGTGCCTCGATATTTACATGAGAATATTAATCTGCACATGACCTTAAAAAGTCTACTCCTTGCAGAAGGCTCCAAGCTCACCTGCAGGGACCTTCTTGGAGGATTTTCTCACCCGTGCTGCCTGCTGGTGCCCCGGGCTTGATTTGGACAATCTCCAACGGTATTATGCCTCTGTTTGGAAGTCGCAGAATTTGCAGGCTGTTAAATTCTGAGTTGGACACATTTTACTGTCACTCAGACAAGCTCACTCAGGGTTCCAGGGCCAAAAAGTGCAAAGCATTCTTCTCGTGGCGCCAACAGGCAAGCTGCATACCCGTCCGATTCTGAAGTCTGTTTGGGGTAGTTTTTCCCCAGTCACAGATGTATGCGTAAGCATTCATGACAACAGAAAGCAGTACCTATTTCTGCATTTGCTCCTTAACAGTAATAATAATAATGCTAAAATTTCCCCAGCCCTAAAGATACCCTCCTGCCAATAGCAGCTGTATTTCACACCAAACCCCCAAAATTGGTAGAACTCACCAAACTGGGTGTAATTCATCTTCAGGGGGAAATTTCAGGTCAAGTTAAAAATCAGCTTTCTCAAAATGAACTTAAGCCAAGGATCGCAAACTGCAGCCTATGGACCAAATCCCATCTACATCCTGTTTTTCTGTAGCCCAGGAGCTAAGGACAGTTTTTACATTTTCAAATGACAGACAGAATCAAAACAACAACATATCGTGACATGTGAGAATTCTACAGAATCAAATCTAAGTGTCCACAAATCAAGCTTTATTGGAACATGGCCAAGCTCGCTCCCTCTCACACTGTCCACGCTTCCCTCACGCAACAACAGCAGAGTTGAGTGGCTGCAGGGGGAGTGGTGTGTGCCTCACAGTGCCCCACAGCACCGTGGCCACAAGTCAGTGATGCAGTCATCTCTCGATGGCACTTAGTGCCAGGCAGCTGCCACAGCACAGTCTCTTACCGCATATCCAAAAAAAGGAAGAGACAGGTGTCACATCCCACTTTTAAGCACAGTGGAGTGGAGCAGGAATTAGTTCCTGAGTCAGAGGACGACATACAGTGCTCACTGTGCAATGGCCCAATAGCTGGGTGAACCACTCACATCCACATCCTAAACCATGCACTCATCCTGACACTCCCAGCTCACAGGGAAGCAGGAAAAATCAGCAAATTCAAAATCTAGTAGTTCATTCCAGAACAACTTCACAAAAACAAAAATGAAAATGGCACAGCAGCCCATGTTTTTGAGAAGCACCTGTTAACCAAGCAAGGCATGCCAGGACCTGGAGGAAAACAAGCCTTTTTTTAAAAAAAATTTTATTATAAAGATGTGAGGTACATTTCAGGGTTAGGTATATAAGCATTGATCATGCAGGTACCCTTGTGGATGAGGTATGCCCCTCCCTCCCCTAGCAGTTTCCTTCAACTGCCAATCCCTTTAAAGAGTATTAGTTTTTCAGTGAGAATAGCTGCTTAAAGTGTTCAGATTACTGAGCTACATCAATAGTCAATTAAGAAACAAGGCACAGTCAAGCTCGGTGGCTCAGCCTGTAATCCCACCTTTGGGAGGCTGAGGTGAGTGGATTGCCTGAGCCCATGAGTTCGAGACCCGCCTGGGCAGCGAGACCTCACCTCTACAATAAATCAAAAAAAAATCAGCCGGGCATGGTAGCATGCGCCTGTAATTCTGGCTATTCAGAAGGCTGAGGTGGAAGGATTGCCGGAACCCAGCAGGTCGAGGCTGCGGTGGCCGGGTGCGGCCACTGCACTCCAGTCTGGGCGACAGAGTGAGACTCCAACTCAAAAAAAAAAAAAAAAAAAGAAACAAGGCACGTTATCTTGAGTCATTTTCCTTGGTTCTTGATGAGTCAAACAGCCTCAACCACTAGGTTGTTTATCCAAGGAACTAGTGCTGAATTTGAAGTAACTAACGAATTAGCCTCTAAGAATAGTCTGAGTGGATCAAATATATGGGAGAATATTTTCAAAGTTGAGAAAACACTAATTTAGTATAACCTGAAGCGGAATCTGCTAAGATGTATCATAACTAATCACTGTTTAAAAAAAAAAAAGATTCAGGTGAACAAATTTGCAGAGCTTGTGAGAATGTGGAGTGCTGATGGTCCAGGGTATTCATTTATTATTTGTTAGCAAGTTTGCCACAGAGACCATTTCCTCTCTCGAGTGTCACTGAGCAGCTGTGCCCGAGTGCACTTCCTCAGTCCTTGTGGATCTGACCACCCTCATCTCCTTGGCCTGCTCAGATCACCAGCTTCACCTCCTTCGGCACGGGTCATGGTGGTGAGGCTCACCCTGGGACTTGCCTCTTCTGTGTCTCCTTCCAGCTCTGAGGGCTTTGCTGGCTGACGTCCAAAGTCTTGAGAACATCTGTTCCACATATTTTCAAAGGCAAGCCTGGTCTCTGCCACCCCACCTTGGTGAGCTGCAACCTGAACCCCAAGGTAGCACATTAAGCTGCAGCACAGCAGAGCGGCTGAGGGTGTCGACTCAGAAGCTGGAGGAGCTGTGACATTCCAGGGTCCCCCACTGGGCAGTGTAACATTTTCCAGCACCCTTTTAGCCTGTCTTCTTATCTCTGAAATGGGGGTAAAAACAGTACCTGCCTCGGAGGGTTCTTATGCAGATGACATGAGCCGTACGCCCAAGCCACTTAGAGCAGCGCCTGACATATAGCAGCTACTACACAGAAGACGGCTGCTATGTGGCCACATCTACCCACTGGCCATTCCCATCATTCCTAAAAACTGTACAACACACAGACAGAAACTGAAAAATAAGAAATATTTTTCCAACCTGACTTCCTAGAAGACAACAACCATCACCTTCAGGGCATTTAAGCAAAGCAGTGTTACAAACTGTGTTTCATTTTCTACTGAAAGACCTGGCAAGGCCAGACAAAGACTTCTCAAGGATAGACAGAAAAGGAAAACCACTTGTCTGGGTCCCCTTGCTGACACAGATTTCTCTTCTGTTCAAGAAAGAAGGAGACAAGCTGCCGTCCCCTGCACGTGCCGGATAGTGGCCCTGCTCCAAGGGAGCTTCCATCAGGGAGCCCCGGACACTATGCCGGGTCCACCCCAGTCAGCATCAGCGCCTGGGGGGGGCCACAGGCAGGAGAAGAATGTGTCCACAGACCAAGCGCAAGCATGCCCTCTGCCCAAAGCATCGTGCTAGCATTTGCACATACGCAGCATTTAAGCACGAGAACACCAACCTTCTGAGAGCTTTAGTTCAGCTGAGGAAGCGACCCGAGGCTCCTAAGCACACAGGGCAGAACCTGGGGTCTAAAAGGTCACAGACGCCATCAAAAATGCAAAGCCGCCATTCGGACCTTCAGAGACACACTTCACGAGAAGCGAAATGGGCTTCAGCCAGAATAGGTCCAGGGGATCTCTTTTTCCATCTGGTTCTTTCTTTTTTTTTCTCTTTTTTTGAGTTGAAGTCTCACTCTGCTGCCCAGACTAGCGTGCAGGGGCATGATCAGGGCTCACCACAGCTTCAACCTCCTGGGATCAAGCAATCCTCTTGCCTCGGCCTCCCAAGTAGCTGGGACGACAGGCATGCACTACCACCACAACCGGCTAATGTTTTGATTTGATTTATTTTATTTTTTTTGATTTTTTTTTGAGTTGGAGTCTCACTCGGTTGTCCAGACTGGAGCGCAGTGGCCGCTTCCGGCCACCGCAGCCTCACCTGCTAGGCTCCGGCGATCCTTCCACCTCAGCCTTCCGAGTGGCCGGAATTACAGACATGCACTACCACGCCTGGCTGATTTTTTGATTTATTGTAGAGATGAGGTCTCGCTGCCCAGGCGGGTCTCGAACCCGTGGGCTCAGGCCATCCACTCACCTCAGCCTCCCAAAGGCGCGGGATTACAGGCTGAGCCACCGAGCCCGGCCTGATTTTATTTTTGTAGAGATGAGCTCTCACCATGTTGCCCAGGCTGGTCTCCAACTCTTGGTCTCAAATAATTCTCCTGCCTCAGCCTCCCTAAGTGCTGGAAGAACAGGTGTGAGCCACACATCCAGCACGTTTTGCTTTTTAAACGAGTCAAGTGAGAATTAGTAAGTGTTCCCAATTTTAAAAGAAGACATTTTCCACAGACGGCTAACCTGACTTCACCAGGAATTCAAAGCCACAGATTTCCACGCATGTGGAAGGAACAGGATGTAGAAGCATGCTTTTCCCACCTGCTAAAGTAAGTTTAGCTGTAAAAACACAAAATCAAATGCACTTGAATTTCAGACTCATGGAGCTGCCCAAAATGGGAGAGAATAAAAGCAGGTGCTCACAAGCGGCCGGACAGCAGGGCGCACGCTAGAAGGGACAGGAGTGGGACAGTGCTCTCCCACCTGGTGTGCTGCTGTGAGGGACTTGGTTTAGTAGCTTCTGGAAATGCTGCTGGCCCTGAGCAGGGAAGGAAACTCTGGACGGCACTGCTCACACGTCCAGGAGCACAGGGCCCCGCTGGACAGCACCCCGCCTCTGAGGAGTTGCCGCAAACGCCCGCTCCTGCTGGGCCCTCTGGCCCAGTCACTCCGCGCCCGCACCCCTGCCCAGACCCGCATCCTGACGCCCCCAGGCGCTATGATGGGACCAGGCACAACCACCTACTTCCAAGCTGGGGCACATTTCAAGGAAGAAAAGTTGTAAAATCAATTCCTCTGCTAGGACTTCCTGGTATTAAAGTCCTCTGTCCAAAAACAAGTCATCGTTTATACTTCCGCATTTCCGAAGAGTCGCGCTGTTTTTGCCACTTTACAACTGCAATAAGGCTTATCCTTTACAAAAGCCTTGTCAGGAGCCTCGCCAGACGCCTCTCACGCCATCTATTTACGGTGCAACCGCGCCACATTTCCTTCAAAAGGCCGCACCGTTGTCTGTTCACCTGATGCACGAACTAGCAGCCAACAGGAGGCACCACCAACCCCTCTTGCTGGAGCTGCCTTTCTTCTCCACGCTCACCAAGAACAAGCAGGGCAAACGCTCTGGCACAGCTGCTTTTTTTACGGCTCACTGAGACTTCGAAGCTCACAAGTTCAGAAGACAAAGGCGAAGGCCGGTGTGGAGGAGACGGGTGTCAGCTCGTCCCCCGCCCTTTCCCAAGGTGAGACGTCATCCGAAAGTGCCTTTCTTCACAGCACCTGCCAGCCCCGATTCCTCGAGTATCTACACAGACAGAGGTGACGCTTTTAAAGACAACAGCAGCCCCTCCGAGGGACTCACAGGAGCGCGGGAGTGGCCATGACTTCTTTTTTTTTTTTTTTGAGTTGGAGTCTCACTCTGTCGCCCAGGCTGGACTGCCAGCCTCGACCTGCTGGGCTCCAGCGACCCTTCCGCCTCAGCCTTCCGAGTAGCCAGAACTACAGGCATGCGCTACCACGCCCGGCTGATTTTTTGTAGAGATGAGGTCTCGCTGCTCAGGTGGGTCTCAAACCCGCAGGCTCAGGCAATTCACTCACCTCAGCCTCCCAAAGGCGCGGGATGACAGGCTGAGCCACCGAGCCCAGCTGGCCATGACTTCTAATCCTGCCTCTAACATCAGCAGCAGATGACCACAGTGCGCTACACAAAGCAGTGTTTGTGGCTGCTCTGACACCAGGGGTGACGGTCACCTGGACCCAGGCGGGAAAGGGGCCGGCCTCTTGACCACACCACGAGCCACCTCTGAGCCACAGCTCAAACGAGAGGAATCCTATTCTATAAGCCATCGAAGCGTGGTGAGTGCTCAGAGCTGATGTTTCAGCAACGCAAATCTCTGTGATGACCTGAGCTTCTCAGAAGAAGGGATTCTGGGCAAGTGAAAATGCACTGAGTTCAGCACACCAGGGCCGGGAGCCTAGACCAGCGTCATGGAGATGTGCCAGAAAACACACGTGCCCAGCCCCATCCCAGACCCACCTGTGTCAACAAGGCAAACAGGTGACATGGAGGCCACTGACAGCACCCCACACAGGGGAGGAGCTGTGCAGATAATTCCCTGGCTCATGGATTCCCTCAATCTCAAAACACTTCTTAAATCATCCACATGTTTCTGGAAAGCAAATTGTTTTCTGCTGGGCTCATGAGCCTCGCGCACCCACCAACATGACATGGAGAAGAAAGTTTCTGATGGAGGTCAGTGGCTCTGACCCTAGCCTGGTGATGACATTCGAGGCGTCCTGATGAGGAAGAATGAAGCCTCCACCATCCTGCGTGGGACAGGCTGCACCATGACAGTTCTCTGCACTCCAATGCCACGCCTGTGTGAACAGTCACGACCTGGGAGCCACCATTCGGCCAGCTGGCAAGGACACAGCGTTGGCACAAGTGCAGCAAAACCTGGCTGTCCCCAGAGAGGGAAGTGCATCACACCCACAGGAGTGAACCCAGGAGGCCAAGGGGGCAGAGCAGGCAAAGCCCACCGCAAACAACTCCACGACCAGCACAGGAGGCAGGGAGAGAGAAACAGCATGGCACCTGCAGAGCTCTGTTTTTTCTCAGAACTCTAAAGAGTAAGAATAATAAAATCTGAGCTAAAGTTCTAAATGGGGGGGAGGGTATTTTTCAACAAGTTTCATAGATCCAGACAAGAGCAAAGAGATAAACCAATCACACAAGATTTGTAGATGTAAGATGATGAGAAGTCAAGTCCGTGGCATGCTTTTAGGAAAAAGGGTGTGACTGGCCTTTTTTGCAAAGGTGTCCTGACCATGAGCCGGCCCAGAATTGTGCTCTCGAGGTAATAACATCAGAACACCAAGCACGTTCCGCATTTTATTTGGCCTGCAACATGATAAAAATTACCAGCAGTATCACCTGCATTTGCTAAAAGGCCATGAGATAGGAAAGAGGGTTTTAACATCTGTTTATTTTATTTTTGAGACAGAGTCTTACTCTGTCACCCAGGCTGAAGTGCCATGGCACAATCACAGCTCACCACAGCCTTGATCTCTTAAGCTTAGGTGATCCTTCCACCTCAGCCTCCCAAGTAGCTGGGACTACGGGACAAGGACAAGATCTTGCTAGGTTGCCCAGGCTAGTCTTGAATTCCTGGTTTCAAGCAATACCTCCTGCCTTGGCTTCTCTAAGTGCTGGGATTACAGGTGTGAGCCATGTGCCCAGCCACGTCTGTTCGAAGTACATTTCAGCATAATGTTGGCTGACCCTCGGCCGAAGGAAAGAAGTAGCCAAACGGGACTTCTGACCAGGGTGTAAAAGGTGGCGGCGTGGGAGACGGTGCGGTCACAGGGTCTCCAAGCCAAGGTCCCTGGGCCACAGCCAGGAAGCTAGAGGTGAGTTCTACATTTTAAAGGTCAAAGGAAAAAGAACATGCAGAGACCTCTGTGGCCCACAAAGCATAAAACATTGACTGCCCTGCCCATCACAGAAGGTTCTAGCTTCAGCCACAAAGCGTTTCTCTAAAACAACATCATTGATCTTTAACGTGCCAGGAACACTCACGCTTTGAACAACCTCAACGGAGATGCATGTATTTAAAACAGGCTTGATTTTTGTAGGAGCTGAAACAAGGAGGCAAGTCAACTAAGCAGCAATACACTCTGGGATGTGTAATCATGTGTGGTGACAGAATAACTATGGGCTTTCCTGTGTGGAAACAAACTAGCTCAAAGTCGAACGAAAGTCACAAACCAAAGCATGCATCGGCCTCCCAACGCCATCGGTTAAGTTGGGAATAACACTCAGCTGAAAGATACGTGTCTGCTCTACTTTTTTTTTTTCTGGTGCCTTTTTTCCTTTTTAAAGAACATTATTATAGAGATGCGGGGTACAGGTGAGGATTAACTACACAGGTGGGCTGCATGCAGGTGCAGTCTGGGCATCCAAGTGGCCCTCCTGCCCCCGGTAGAGGACCTGGTACCATTAAGTTGTCATGTGCCCCTCACCCTCCTCCCTCCCTCCCTCCCCTAGCCCAGAGACTGCAGATCTCCCTCTGGTGTTCATGTCATTATTGTTCAGGGTCTGCTCATGAGTGAGGACATGTGGTGTCCAGTCCAGTCCTTGTTTTGTGATAGATCACTTAGTACGATGACCTCCAGCTGCATCCGAGTTGCTGCAAAGGCCATGACTGTGTTCTTCTTTATGGCTGCGTAATACTCCACTGTGTACACGTACCGCTTTTCCTTTATCCAGTCCACTTTGGATGGGCAGTAGGGTTGGTTCCATGTTTTAGCTATTGTGAATAGTGCAGCAAGAAATATGCACGTGCAGGTGTCTTTCTGCTTTACTCTTTTTTTAAAAAAAGGCACCACTATACAGTTGCTCCTTAAATTTATTTAGCCATTGCTGCAAAATAAAGTAGGTGACATTATTTGCAGTGCTAATAGCCATCATCACAGTGGAATAAACTCTGCTGGGCACGTGTCCACATTCAAGTCTCCTGCCCTGGAGTCGGCAGACAGCCCGTGTCTCGTGGGGAGGCCAGAGCCCTGGCCCAGGAAGCAGACGTGGGCGGAGGGGACAGTCAGAGACGGAGAGACCAGGCAACTGCGACCTACTCGGCAACTCCACTCTGGCACCATTCCTGCAGACTTAAAATTCTGGGCCACCTGGGCTGCTTTCTGCTTCTTTTTCCTCCCAGATCCATAAGCCAACAAGTTCTGGCATCCAGAAATCCACAGTGTCCCTGGCCTCCAGGCCTCCTGTGTGTGCCCTCCACCTCTCGCCCACGTGCTAGCGCCCATCAGCTCACACCGGATTAAGCCCGTTGTTCCGGCTGACCTTGCAGCCCATAGACCAGCGTATACCAGGTGCCACAGGACTCTGCACAGAGTGGGCAACTCGAACGTTGGTAACACATTCCCAACATTTCTTCCATGCTTCTCCAAAAACATGAGTATTCACCGCTTCTTACCGAGAATTTAATGAGGAAAATATTTTTTCCATTATTTGCCACTTTTTAAAGACATTTGTGGAAAACGTGAGCTTATATAGCGTATACCTACTCTGAAACCGCACTTTGCAGACTAAGCTCTGAGTGTTCTTACAGATCACCCAGGACAAACCTTCCCAGAAATCCTCAAGGTAAATCAGTGGGCACCCTTTTTGGTCTAACTTCCACTCATCCAAAACTCACAGATGCACTTCTTCCTTCACAAAGCCCAGAAGATCTGCAGGCCAGGTTCTAATGTGTGGATGCCGGCCAGGGAACGCACCACACCCTCGCAGATGCAGAATGGCTCCCTCAGGCTCCACCCCATGAGCCCCGGGGAGCCACTGCCCTCGGAGACCAGGGTGGCCGGGATCCACCTTCTCCAGCATTAGACCCATCTCAGCCAGCAGCAACAGGCTAACGGCCCAAGGACTGAGGCCTCTGGGAGTAGAGCACACTAAGAGTCAAGATGCCCCTCCCTGACCTTCTACAAATAACAGGGCACACCCCTCAAGGCCGAATGGGGTGGCAAGATGAAAATGATTTCGGGAAACAACGGCATCGACCCGTAAATGCAAAGTACCCTTTCCACTCACAGCACATAAGTTTGACTGACATAAGGAGTTCCCTGGGTTTTGCTGCTTCTGTTATCACACGCAGCCTATCCGCTCAAGAGTCAAAGTCACATGATCACGTCAAGAGGTGGGAAATCACTCCAACTTTCGGCAGTCAGATAGGAATCCTGATCCAGGGAAGGCCGCTTGCTCCAGACTTCAAGCAGCAATGTACTGAAGGGACAAGGACGACTGATATGAAGACAGTCTCGATACTAATAAAAGACCAAAACATAATTAGGCTTACACTACTCAAGTTTGGGCTGACAAAGAGCAGCTGGGCAGTTCACCCACACACGCTTTTTTTTAATGGTTATGTGCTTCAGAGTCTTAGAGGCACTCGAATCTGTTTAGACTCAGCAAAGTAACTCTGAAAGAGAAATTGCTAACCGAGTGTTCACGCATCTCAAAACTCACAACTGCAATGCTGAGAAGAAAACGCAGCTCATCCACGAAAGAAGCATTCTTAAACTCCTACAGAAGCAAGACTGTGGCCCCGCCAGGGCAGCTTCAAGGAGCAAGACTCCTTCTAGAACGTGCTGAGGGTTTTGGATCTCACGACGGATGGCCCTGCTGACCGGCAGGGGCATCCTTCAGTCAGGACGCTCGGCTCTGTTTTCCACCCAAATTAGGAGCCTTGCAGGGGAGTCTGAGAAAATTTTATGGCAGATACAAAATTCTTGGTGCATCTCTCAAATTAATCCATGTTATAAAGCATTTTACTAACTGGATGGTCAATAACAACTTTAAACCATTATTCACATCAATAAAGAGATTACTCTTTTTGGCAATAAAGCTTTTTCTCTTTTATATGCACACATCTGTGACTTAAGCTAATAAACTGGTCATTTTACACAAAGAGTCTGCACAATTCCTAGCATAGATTTAAACAGGATAAACTCCACTATTATCTTTCCACAACTAAATAACCAAGAATAGGGAATTGCATAGTTAAAAATAATTATCCCATTGTTTTAAGTAAACACAAATTTTAAAATGCAGTAGAGTGTGCTTTGGAAAATAGTATTTCCAATAATGCTAACAGTTAAGTAGAAAATAATTCCTCAGATGACAGCCTCACATGACAAGTGACAAACTATTCTGACCCAGACCCACCTTATTAACTGACAAACAGGAAAAAAATTTATTAGTAACCACATCGGGGCATCCTGTCAGGCTACAATCCAGGAAAGCACAGCTAACATTTGTTTTCCTAGTGGGAAAAACAAAACATATTCTTTAAGCGATGTTAATTTTTTATAAAAGCAATCTGCCCCAATACTAACCTACTTAAGCGCTTGTTGATAAGCAACAAAATTTGTCATAACCAGAGGTGTTTATGCAGGCTCTCAAAAATCATGGATATATATAATTTTTTTCAGACACTCAAAGCTACAAATGTCTTAAGTTTGGTATGATACCAGAGGCTTCCTGCAGGCAAAGTAGAAGGGTCACAGTCCAACTACATCTCTCTGCAGCCAGTGCTTTATACATGCAAGGCCTGCTATTAAAATCTACTGGGCCTAATAGGAGTCAATTTGTCACAGAAAAGAGCTATGAAGCAGATCTAATTCAACATGCTCTTCTGTGTGCTCACCACCAAGGTGAGAACGGGTTCCCCACATGAGGCAAGGGAAGGCCTGGTGTGAGGCTGGTGCTCAGAAACTGGGGTCAGAACGAAACTAAAGGGGCTCGTTCCATCCAATATCGCCAAAAAACGAACACACTCCAGGGCATAATGCTTCAAATGCTAATTCTGAAACACAGAATTATTCAGACGATGACAAGGTTTACTGTGAGTGCAATTTATGAACATACATGCAAAACACTTGATTAGCAAAGCACTGTGCGACTCCTTTTATAAGAAAGCTCTCACTTGAGGGTCATACATATAAACTGGAGTTTTCAAACATCAGCAATAATGAGCACCAACTGTCACTGTGAGCACACTACCTTGGGCTGGTCAAGCAGCCTTGTTTTGGAGACGGGAGTGGTCAGTTTTACAATCTGTGACTTTTACACTCACCCACACACACTGGACCAGGCAGTGAAGGCTGACCTGCAACCAGCCACCAAGTGTGTGCTGCGGGCCCCAGCCCAGTCTCTGGAAAATGAACAATGTGCCAACTTCACGAGAGCCGAACTCTCTCCACCTTGCTCAAGGGAGTCAAGGTGCTGCGTCGCAGAGGATCTTCTCCCTCCTGTGGGCGCATGTGGTCTTGGCAAAACACAGCTGAGCAGCCTCAACACCAGAAGAGAGATGTGCCTCCAGGGGACACCCGTGGCGTGTAGGAAGAGCCCAACTTGACTAGCAAAGCCACTCCAGAGGACAGAGCACGAAGGACACGGAGGTGAGCAAAGTCCACACACAAGTCACCAGCACATTCCACTTCACACCCTCACGTAAGACCGGCGTGAGAGACATGTTTCTGGGGGCGGGGGGGGGTGGGCACACTCCCTCCAGCCTGACCAGTAAGGTGTGGCTCAGGACATGTGGCAAGGGAAATACAGCCTGTTCCACCCACACCTCTCCCACAGGCATGGGCGAGCTGGCACTCTTGGAACTGCAAAGAGTTGAGTTCGTCACTCCCTTCTCCCTGGCCACTTGGGGGAACAGGTGGGAGCCACACCCAGGTTGCTCGGGAGGCCTGCACACCTGCTGCCAGGTATAGTCACCTAAGGATTCCCGGCCATGTAAGAGAAAAACGTGTGTCGATGTCAAACATTACAACACAGGCTTGCTGGCCGAGGCCCTAACCACGCCTTTCCAGACACACGAGCACTGAGCAGAAGGTGGACACCCAACGAACGTTTGGTTAGGGGTTCCCTGCCCAGGACCCCCACGTGGCCATGTGAAAAGGTGGCTTTCCTGCAGTTACAACCGGAGGCTCCAGCCATGTTGACAACACAGATTCACCACGGGATGAATCACGCGTGAGCACTGAGCACATCTAATCGTGACTGACTTTTGACAACTGTTCCCACACTGAAAGGTGGTACTTCAAAGTCGCTGGGGCACAGGACACAGCCAGGCCTGGGCTCAACCCGGGGACGGCCGTGGCTGCCCACCTACGCCTCAGCCTTCCCATCTGTAGTTTCTTCAGTAACAACCCCACCCCACAATGCTGTTTGCAAACCACGTGCGCCGGGCTCGGTGGCTCAGCCTATAAATTCCGCGCGTTGGGAGGCTGAGGTGAGTGGATTGCCAGAGCCCACGGGTCCGAGACCCGCCTGGGCAACTTGGTGAGACCTCCTCTCTACAATAAATCAAAAATTAGCTGGACGTGGTAGCGCGTGTCTGTAGTTCCAGCCACTTGGAAGGCTGAGGTAGAAGGATCGCCAGAGCCCAGCAGGTCAAGGCTGCGGTGACCAGGAGCGGCCACTGCACTCCAGTCTGGGCAATAGAATGAGACTCCAACTAAAAAAAAAAAAAGAAAACCACATGCGCTCTATGCGACTCACTCAGCACACATATAAGGAGCCGAATAAATGCTCGTTTCTGTTTACTTGTTTTCCCTCCAGTATAATAAAACCAGATGCTATTCCTGAGACTACGTAATAATAAATGTAAGAATAGAACATCACAAATGAAGATTAATCTCCAGTCAACGTCCATATTCCATTTACTCAAGATAAAAAAATTCATTAGCTGGAACTCGACCTGTATGTTTTTTCATCTGTTATGGTCTTGTGCGTCTTTCCAGCATCACTCGACATGTTTAAACTTGGACTCGTCACTCTTATACCTCCCCCAGTGTGCCTAACAGCAAAAGAAAAAATGCTTACACTTCATAAATGAGCCAATTCCAGGAAGAATGCATGCACCCTGCAGTCATTAATAATCCTCTGACAACGTGAAATTGAACCGTCTTTGACACGGTACTGGAACTCAGTACAAGGAGAGTGACCTCTAATTAGAGACACAGACCACTAGAGTTAGAACATGTAAATGCAGTTTGTCACTAACACAGTGATGAGCAAGAATTTTTTTAAAGGAAAGAAGAAAAACGTATCAGGAACTGGGAATTAATGCAGGCAAAGGTAGCTCTGGAAAGTCAACCACATGTAAACCACATTCTCTCTGTGTGCCGTGCCGTCTGTACACCCGTGGTTTGCTCTTTCCACACCAAGTTGCGAGCATACCCTCTCAGCAGGTGGCAAGAGCTTGCTGGCCCGAGCCTGTGCCCACCCTTGTGCCCAAGCACCGCCCCCCCTGTGCGTTGCACAGCATAAGGACTCCATGAACGACTGGCAAAGGAACAAGTGGCCAAAGGAAGGCATCGGCGGCTTCTCCTCAGCCTTGCTGCTTACTAAAAGCACAATATCCCTGCCCTCAAGGTGCTCAAGCCCACATACTCCAAGGCTATCTCTTCAACGTGAAAAGCTAGGCAACCATGAATGATAAAGACTCTGTGAACACTGTGAGAAGTGTATGTCTCTGTAATAAGACGAATCTGACTGGGGCTGACCCCAGAGATTTTTTCTTAGCCATTAAAGAGGAATGAACTGGGAAAGTGCCTTTTAAAAAGTTGCAAACACACAGGGAACATCCTTCCGGACACTGGAGTAGGCAATGAATTCATGACCGAATCCGCAAAAGCAAGTGCAGCAAAAGCTCAGACAGACAGGTGGGATCTCAACAAACTGGAAAAGCTTCTGCATAGCAAAAGAAACCCTCAAGAGAGTAAAGAGACAATCCACGGAATGGGAAAAAATATTCACAAGGTGTGTATCTGACAAAGGCCTAACATCCAGGATCTACAAGGAACTCAAATGAATTGAAAGGCGGGGGGAACCTACTAAAAAGTGGACAAGGTTGTGACCAGCCTGGGCAACTTGGCAAGACCTCATCTCTACAATAAAAAAATTTTAAAAAGTCAGCCAGGCATGGTGGCTTGTGCCTGCAGTTCCAGCTACTTGGAAGGCTGAGGTGGAAGGATCGCCTGAGCCCAGCAGGTTGAGGCTGCAGTGGCCGGGAGTGTGCTACTGCCCTCCAGCCTGGGTGAAATTCCAACTAAAAAAAAAAAAAAAAAAGTGGGCAAGAGACATGAACAGACTCTTCTCAAAGGATGACATACAAGCAGCTAAAAAACACACGAAAAATTGCTCAGCATCACTAATCATCAGAGAAATACAAATCAAAACCACTACAGTGAGATACCACCTAACTCCAATAAGGATGGCGGCTCTCATTAATAAGTCAGAAAACAACAGGTGCTGGCAGGGTTGCGGGGACACACACACACACATATCTGCACTGTTGGTGGGAGTGTCAGCTGGCTCAACCTCTATGGAAAGCAGCATGGAAATTTCTTAAAGAACTGAAAATTGAGCTTCCATATGACCCAGCAATCCCTCTCACGGGAATGTACACAGAGGAACATAAATCATTCTATCAAAAAGACACCTGCACATGCATGTTTACTGCAACACTATTCACAAGAGCACAAACATGGCACCAACCCAGATGCCCATCGAAAGTGGACTGGAAAAGGAAAATGCGGTACATATACATGATGCAATACGACGCAGTCCTAAAGAAGAACAAAACCATGGCCTTTGCAGCAACTTGGACGCAGCTGGAGATCATCATACTAAGGGAACCATCACAGAAACAAAGACCCAAATGCCACATATTCGAACTTGTAGGCGGGCCCTGAACACGCGTCACACTGGCACAAGGGTGGGATGGGCAGGCACTGGGCACTGCTGGCAAAGGGGGGAGAGCCAGCAATGACAGCAAGGGCTCCTGGGCCACCACAGGAAGGGGACCAGCTGCAGGTGCACCCTCACCGCAGGTGACCTTCTCAGGATAGCAGTAAACCCTCACTTGTCCCCCATGACTCTCCAATAACAAATACATAAACCACCTGGATTTTACCTTGGCAGTAGAGGGCAATTTTGTTCTGAAAAACAGGTTGTTCTAGCAATGGTCCAGCAAAAGTGAAATTTCCAAAGAAATGGAAATACTCATTTAAAATCCAAAACCAATTACAGTCTTAGATTTGAAGTATCTGACTCTCAAATCTCAAATGTGGAAATGGTTTACACAAAGTTCTTGTTTTCCCCGTTTACCTGAAAGTTCTCGACACGATTCTCATCCTAAACGTCTTCTTGGCTACCCTTCCGAAAAGCATCTGAAAATGAACTTACGTATCATTTTCTGTTTTAACAAAGAATGAGACTGTGTGCATCGTGAGCTGTTTACACTGGCAAAATTGGTGGGATTCTGCTACATGGTGACAAATAACACTAACAGACCGACTCCAGGGATGCGGAGAAGCAGGAGGAAAAGCAGTTTCCTGCAGGACTGGGACTTCTTCCCTGAGTCAAGTGCTAACACACACGGCGACAGAGAGGCAAAGGAAAACGAGGTAGCCGGGACGATGGCAAGACTGCTCTGGTTCCCTCTCCTCACTCCAGGGCCCAGTCAGTGCTACTGCAGTTCTCCCACGCAAGGGAGGACAAAACCCACTTTGCAGAGCCATGACGACACAGTCGAGGAGAGGAGCGCCTCCCGCGCTGCGCAAAGCTCAACCACGCAAGGAGCAGCTGCTCGCATCCTAGGCTCCCCGGTGCTAACCAGAAGGCACATCACCAGATCCGTGCGGGAGCCCTCTTCCTGGCACTGCGTGGGGGACACACACACATCCGTATGGTGCACACACATGTGTGTGTGTCTACACACAAAGTGCACACATATGTGGTATTCAAATAGTGTCCACACACATATACAGGACAGGTGCATAAGTCCACACGATGTGCACATGCCCACACAGCGTAAACACACGGACGGTACAGATACAAATGGCACATGCACAGCACATACAATGTGCACACACGTCTACACACAGACCCCAAAAGCCTGGCAGACAGCACAGTCCTGAACACTCCAGAGAAGGGCTCCTGGTGATATACGAGCGACTTTCTTCCTTAGGCTAGAACTCATTCAGACAGAGCTTTACCAAATAATTTTCATGCATACAGCCAGTGACAAAAGCAAGGTGAGAAGACAACAGTCATCTTCCTCAGTGCTCTGGCCTGACAACACAGCTCAAAGCACACACGAGGGTGGCAGCGCAACGGCAGGTTCTGAAAAGCCAGAGAGGAGGCTGTCTTCATGCTTCAACCTTTGAGACGAAGCCTCTCACTTAAGAGGTCCGACCGCGCTTCCTGGATCACAGCACTCCGTCAGAGTCTTCCTCGTTTTCTGTCGGGCTGGACCGACTCACCAGGAAGAGAGTGACATCTGCCCTCGGCCCCTTTTCCAGTTGCTGGGATCCAGCGGACGCCATCGAATTCCCAGCAGGACACACCACCACAGCAAATACATCTGTCACCCACCACTCAACAAATAAGCTTTCTGCAAAACTCTCGCACTCTTTTTGCTGTCTTTTCTTGAATTAAGCTAGAAGACAACAGCCCACGTGTACATATGCTTACAAAGCGAAGACACCACTTTCTAGATGAAAGACTGCAAAGACGACGATTCCTGTTGACAAAGCTCAGGCATGAAGTCTCCTGCAGGCATGAACAGGCCTCTAGGAATGCAGGCGCGAAAAAAACCCACCTAGGAAAGACTGTCAAAGCTGTTCAAAGATGCTCAAACACGTACTTAGAGGTTTTATTTTTTTTTTAAGATTTTTTAATTGCAATACTTGAAAGCCTCTGGGGGGAAGTGGGAACAGAGACATAAGCATCTGGAAGATTTAGGCAAAATGATTTGATTATCTTCTTAATAAGGTTTAACAAACCGGCATCCTTTAAGTAATGCATTCCATCATTCTTTATCCAAAGCTGTGAATGGAATTAATCGCCAAGAGAAAGCAAACACACAAACAGCAAGGTCGTGCCACGGGACACTGGCGGGAACCAGGGCTGACTCTTGTGCAACACTGGGTCCATTCCAGCCCAGGCCACTGCACTGCACTGGAGGTAGAGGCCTGCCTTTGGGGGGCCTTCAGTCCTCTGTCTTTTCATACTTAATCTACTGCAATTGCAGCCTGAGCCCCAAACCCGCCCACACCTCGTCACGCACGAGCACACAAGTGCCTGTGGTCGTAGGGCCCGCAAGAGAGGTGCAGCGCTGACCCTCTCACTCACACCCTGCAGGCCCTGCACCCGGCACCCACCCGAGCAGAGACGGCCCCCATCACCCGCCCGACACGCAGGAAACCTGGGAACGGCTCCCTGACCTCGGGGTTCTCTGGACCCGTCCAACTCAAACAAATCTAGAAAACGCTTTGTGAAAGCCCACTGTACATTCAGCATAACAGCAGCAAAAACTGGATGACTTTGGGGAGGAGGAAAAACCACAGGAGACCACAAGATGACATTCTAGGAAGACCAGTGTACTCCCACGTGGAACGTGCCCACCTCACGTGGCCCTGTCCTGGAGTCACAGACAGGCCACGGGCTGACCTCGGCTTGTTTTTAAAAAACTGGAACTGAACACCACAATGACACAAAGGGGTGGTGAGAAAGGCTTTAGGTCCTCAGAATTTCTAACCATCTAGAAGAAATAATTACATATGCAAGTTCTCGTGAGGTAGTCCTGAAACAATGGAAGAGAGGTACACATTTCCAATAAGAACTTTTTTGGGTCAGGCTCGGTGGCTCAGCCTGTGATCCCAGTGCTTTGGGAGGCCAAGGTGAGTGGATTACCTGAGCCCGCAGGTTCGAGACCTGCCTGGGCAACTTGGCGAGACCCCATCTCTACAATAAATCAAAAAATTAGTCGGGCGTGGTAGCGCGCACCTGTAGTTCCGACTACTTGGAAGGCTGACGCGAAGGATCACCGGAGCCCAGCAGGTCGAGGCTGCAGTGGCCGGAAGCGTGCCACTGCACTCCAGTCTGGGCGACAGAGTGAGACTCCAACTCAAAAAAATAAAACTTTTCTGATGTATACCGAAGTAGTATCTCTTGGGAAAAGTATAATTTTTCTTCATAAACAGAACATGTGCATAGACCACACTGCATGGAGAACACAAGGCATGTATGACATTCTGTCAGTTGTCACACATGTTTACCCAAGTCCATTTGGGAGTCTTGCAGCTTGTGAAACCAAGTGGCCACTTCTATTCCCCAAAAACCTTACACAAGAAAGGCATGGCCACACTCCTCCATAGGAGCCCTGAGCCACTACAAACACACTAGCAAGATGAGCAGTCAAAAAGTCCACTGGACTGAAAGTCTCTGCACACACAGTTTTCTTCTGAGAAGCCAAGACTGGTCTGTCCCTGAGAGTACACGGGCATTTGGAGACGAAGGGCCTGCAGGATATCCGTTGGGGAATAACATTTTCAAAGTTCATACGGAGTGGATTACCCCAAAGAGCTTGTCTGGTGCCTATACAAGGACTCTGCATTTTAAGGAAGGTTTACAGCAAGATCCCTCTAAATGACCAATTCCTAGTGAATTTCATTTCATTTTTTTGAGTCGGGGTCTCACTGTGTCGCCCAGGCTGGAGTGCTGTGGCACGATCACAGCCCATCACGGCCTCAACCTCTTGAGCTCAAATGATCCTCCCGCTTTAGCCTCCCGAAGAGCTGGGACTACAGATGTGTGCCACCATGTCCGGTTTACGAGACAGGTCTCGCTGTGTTGCCCAGGCTTGTCTTGAACTCCTGGGCTGAATGAGCCCCCCCTCTTGGTCTCCCAAAGTGCTAGGAATACAGGCAAGAGGCACAGCACTGGCCCCTGGCAAATTTTAAATACTCAGATTCCAGTGCATGTCTAAACAACTTCATAAGAAGTGAGAAGAGAGGCAGCTCAGCAGGCGAGCGCACAGGCCACAGAACAGCGGAGACGTGTGTGAGAAACCGGCCTGCCGCTGCCCGGTGAATGGGCTCGAACCAGCCTCATCTCTAAGCCTCACTTTCTGTGTAAGCAAAGCAAACCCAACATCGCCTGCTTTGCCAGGATGTGCAAGGACTGTGCTTAAATGTACACAGAGCGTGTGGCTCACCCCAAACCACAGGGACTCACAGTCAGAGGCAGCAGCTTCTATCATCATCAATAACTAGCACCGTAAGGAGCAAGGAGCAAATGAGGGTTAGGAAAGCCAAACTGCACCTGATTTATCACTCAGAAAAGAAATCAAGGACAAATATTGTTGTGAGCTAAAAACAGAGAAGGGCGCACGTGGACGACCACAGCCACCAGACCTGTGTCTGCAAGACAGGCGGGCAGCTTCTGGACGTCACCCATCACGACACGGCAGCACAGCCTGGACCAAGGTAAGAGTCGTAAAGACATCGAGGAGTGAAGGTCCTCCTCTGTGACCTCCGGCCCCCGGAGTGGGAGACCCCTCCCAATGACCAATGTCCCCAAGCCCCCAGCTCGATCCTGCGATCTCTCCCACGAGGCCTCCATGACACCAGGCTCGCCAGGCCGGGACTGCTTCTAACGCCTCCTGTCCACGGCACACCCACGTGCCCATCGACAACAAAGTCAAATGCTCAGATAGGGAGAGGAGACATGGGAACCCCGCCCTATGCGGCAGGCACTTGAAAAAGAGCAACAGGGAGGACACGAGAAACTTTAAAAACAACCACATTTAACGTGTCCTTTGGAAACGTTCGAGCCAGCTGGGAACATCTCTGGCTAGCACCTGTGTTTTTAGGAAGCCAGTGGCAGGTTCCAAACACACCCAGAGCCTGCAGCCTGACCCTCAAGGCCAAACCTCACTCTTCCAGCGGAACAAGCCTTGGACACTTGTCAGAGCCTGAGGAACAAGCTCCACTTCCCCGTCTCCATCCCAACATGTTTGACTCCAACCAGTCCAAAGAACAGCCAGGTTGTTCAGAAACGTTCCCCGTAACCTTGCAAGAGGGAGTGCTCTCACCCCACGCCACCCCGCCTCTTACTAGCCCTTCTGTGACAAGGCCAGCGTCTCCAAGTTGCCGTGAGCCAGAAGGTGCGGCCAAGTGGCGCCTGCCTTTCATTCCTACCAAGTTCACTCAGGAGGACAGTTCCCCAACCCATCAGCCTGGGCAGCAGACACACAGGGACAATCGGCCAGCAAACAGCATGGAGACATCTCTTGGAGAGAAATCTGACTTCCAATTTCCCTTAGGAAAAAAAAAAAGGAGGAAAAAAGCCACTCAAACACACAGCTTTCAGGAAGATCTCAGACTGGCAACAGACACCAGTGCTTGCTTCACACTGCCCCTTGGCCCCGAGACCTGCTTCCCCATGGGTGTCCAGGCACATCCTCTGCGGGCTGTCTACTGGGGACAGCCTCAGGCATTGGGCCACCACGCTGTGGGAGGCAGAGAAGCAGCACGGAGGGAGTCCCGACCTGTGCGCTCACTGCTCCCCAGAGCCCTTGAGGAGGAAAGCGGGAGAAGGGACAGGGACGACGGGAGACCCTGAGGCCCGGAGCGACACACCCTACAGAGCTCAGAACTGTGGCCGAACACACTCTCGCGCCGCCAAAGAGAAGCCATCACAGCAATCGCCATGACTCATTCCAGGGGGGGTAAGGGCATCACGCTCCGAGTCTGCAAGTCCATAGCTAGAGCCAGAGTCTTGATTCCAGAATTTTCCAAAATCAAGAAACACCCAACTGCAAAGAAGCCAGGACAGAAGGGCCAGGAGTGACGTGGGGAGGACCAGGAGGATAAGAGGCTGGCGGGGTCCATTGTCAGTTGGCCAGGTGCACTAGAGGGTCAGCAGTCCTGTGGTCAGAGGAGGAGTCGCCCCCACGTACAACTTAAATGTCTCTGAAACCCACCATGGGACTCTCACGCACCCATGCACACACACACAGACACTTGGACCACACGCATGACATACTTCACGCATCCCACCGAACACACACCTGCATACACACCCTGCCCCTCTGGAGACTGTGGACTCAGCCACACGTTGTGTCTGTCCCACTGTTTCCCTCACCATGCGCCATCAACATGCAGAGGGATTTAACCTGGATCACATCTAGCACCTGATACGCTTTTTAAGCAGAGCTGAGACCAGAAGTCGGGTCTCATGCAGACACTCTTGCCCATCTCCTGACCTGCACCCTCTCCCTCGGGGACCCTGGCTGAGACCAGAGAAGGTCCACAGGCTTGTCACTCCCCAGCCCGGAAATCAGCAAACTCGCAAGGGCTCAAACTCCACCCTGGACAAGAAAACAGGAGCCTGGCACAGGGAGCACGGAACGTATTCCTTTATTTCCATAAAATCCCACCTAGCCATCCTGTGGTAGAAACCAACAGCCTGACGTGTCCAGGACAAATGGTCTTAGAATCAAGAGAAGGCCCGACTCCTCCCCCGTAAATGCACAATTATCTACAGGCCCCTTGACCCCAGGTAGGAATCAGTGCCTCGACCCAGCAGCACAGTCTCCTCCATTCAGTGACCAGGCCCACCTCGGGGATACACACACCTGCTCTGATAGCATCACCTGCAGCTGGCCGCAGGTGAGCTCTTAAAAGCAAATCGCCCCAACCCTGTCCTGCTGCGTGTCTCAACTCCCCTCCGCCCCTGCCCACGCCATCCACAACAGGGACCCAGCGCTCAGCCACTGGATTCTCACCACAACCCCAGGAGACGGAGGCCCGTATCCACATCCCGCAGTGGAGACAGCCAAGACCTGCAGGGGCAGGAAGAGAAGAGCCCCAGTGCCAAGGGCCGGCAGTCAGGAGGTCAGGTTGGAACCCTGTCTGCCTTACAGTGAAACTCTTAAACAGACGACTTCTGTCAGGACTTTAAAACACGTCACAGTCATCAGCAATCTTCTCGTATACTGCCCCTTTGGACCTCATGTGCTATAGGCCTCCCAAACAATCAAAGCTTTTATTAGAAAGAGTTTGCCAAAACTCCTTTCACAATAAATTCTATGTTAAGTTATGAATTACTAATGAAAAAGTGAGTTATAAAATTTTAAAAGTCCATATCTAAAGGAATCACAAAATACCTACTTATATAACAAGGGAAGTTTTAACTTGAAAAACAGACGTGAGAAATAATATCCTCTAAAAGATCCCAGTCAGAAGACTTATCATCTTCAATTATTATTAACCCCATATACTTAATGAACTATAAAGAATAATCTCAGATATGAACTTAAAACCATTAGCTAAGCACACATAATAACATAGTCAGAGTTCTGCAGTAACAGGAAACAAAGGCATCTCTGGAGACTGTCTTAATTGGGACTTCCACCACTGCATGATTTTCACGAGAAATTTCCTGGTGGTTGTTCTCCAAGATACAATATACAGAGAAACAGCGCCAGTCCTGCACACCACTGCGGCTTTGTCACAGGAGATGACAGTGAATGATCTGGGCTAGAAGACTTCAAATATCCAGAAAAGAGATAAACACAACAGAACATCTTTTTTCGTCAGTTACACTTTAAATTATTAGAAAAAAACTGGTTTCTCTTTTTGGATGATTAAGAAAGATAATGTTCCTATTTCTGGAGTCTTTTTTCTTAATTCTATAACAATTATGCTAGTACTCAGAAAAAGCAGAAAGAGTAACAAGAATAAGCTTGATAAAGCAGTTTGTTGATATGAAAGCAAAATGGTAACAATTAGATAATTACTCTTGTTTAATTTAAAAATTTCCTAGGAGTTTGAGTAAAATATTTGTTTCATTGGCTTTATGCCACTTTAAATAAAAATGAAATTGTTACCATAACACAGAAAGCAAAACTGATATCTCAAATCAGGTTTTACAAAGTCATCTATTAGGTTACTATTTCAATATTATGTTTATTTCTAGATTTTAAAAAATAACCAGTCACAGCCAACCACTCTCTTATAGTTTTCCTGGTGTAGACCCAACATTCACACAATATCACTGTGTCAACACAGCTTGGGGTGAGAGAAGGAAATGCTGTGAACACCAAACGTGTTTACAAAAAAGAGTTTGCTCAAATTTATTGTCTAACACATAATAAGAGAGCCTCCAGATATACCTCTCCATCTCTGCAAAGCATGTGAGGCCAAATCTGTCCTAGCACTGTTAGAAGGCACTCGTAGAGAATGAACGAGCAGAGCACAGGATGACCCCAGACACTGGCAGGTGTAGCAGAGGGACTCACCACCAGCAGGGACCACAAGCCAGAGCTTCCCACAAACTCAGCGAGTTGCTAAATTCGAGGTAAAAATACTCGTCATTTGATTGATTCTGCTCCAGGATTTAGCAGGAAAACCCATCCTAAGCACCAGCACACTTTACGTTCGTGGATATCCTCCTTCAAAATATGCATGAATTGCATCTGCTCTGTGCAAATAAGACTCCACCATAGACTCTTATGCTCGCATTTAGCATAACTGCACCATGCTTTATCAGAAAAGGGACATTCCAGCAAAACAGCAGTAAAATGCATTTCTATAAGGCTATTTTCTACCCACTAATTTTCTACCCATTTTCCATGGGGAAAAAAGGGGGATTTGCCCCCATGGGCTAGGAACAAACCCTTACTGCAGACAAGAGCGCTGGGTATCCCAGAAATGGCCTTCGCATGAGACACGACGTCCTATGCAGATGTCTACACAAACACTAAGCTAGCACGGGCCAGGCCCCCGTCCAGAAGTAAGAGGGTCACTCCCCCTACTCCCCCAGGCCCCCTGGTCTCAGTGGCTGCTAACAGCGAAAAGATCTAGGCTGGGAGACAATGGACTCCATCAGTAACCTGCACCCTCACTACAGGGGTGCCTCTGCAGCTGCCCCTCTAGGCCCACCTCCCCTGGACCTCCCACCTCAGGGCCAATGTGTCCCTGCTTCTCTTCTGTGGCACCTGCAGAGGCCAATCCGATGAACCAGGCTACCTCACGCACCAGGGGCATGTGGTGCAGGTTGAGCAACCCTCTTCCGGGATTCTTGGGACCCAAAGGGTGCCAGAGTTTAGGACATTTGCATTATATACACCTTCCAGTTGAGCATCCCCGATCCCCAAATCCAAAACCCACAAACGCTCCCAGAAGTGTCATGGCGGTGCTCAGCAAGCTTCGGATTTCAGAGCATTTCGAATTTCGGCTTAGGGATGCCCAACCTGTGATGTAAACATCTCCAAGGAAACTGTCCACCCTGAAGCCCCTCAGAGTCTGCACCATACGATCCTGAAATCCTCAGCTGCACAGCAGACTGTCTATTCAAGAGAAACCACAATCCATGTGGCTCAAACGTAGCAACAGAAGGGGCCCTGGACACCTGTGCAGGCTGGTGAAATCGCACCATCACACTCTCACCTGGCAATTTAAACACGTCACTCCTCAGAAACAGGCCTGGTTTAAGAAGTTGCATTTCAGGCTGAAAACACATAATTTATTTAAGGAAAACAAAATTAGGTTTTGGCAGTATATTATTTCTTTATCCTTATGAATAAAAGCAGCTTCCTAGATTCAGCATTCAGCTCCATCTTTCTGATAAGAGAGAAAAGACAAAGAAGTAATTTTTAAAACACACACACACACACACACACACACACACACACACACACACACACACACGATACAAGCTTCAGAAAGGGTTGGAGAGTCTTTCTAGTCCTCCTGGAACGTAATATCTATAAGAGCTATTTCAAGTAACAGAACTGATAAGCATTTAGAAAAACATTCTTCATTGGCACCTTTATTTCTGGTTGCCATGGAGTTAGACACCAGAGTCCTTAAAGCAAGCATCTTTAATTGGAAACTGCGATTTTTCTGGTTCATCCACCAGGGATGACAGTGACTGGCTTGTGGAGCACTTACTGTCGGCCTACGGTCGGGCTCAGCCTTTGCACTTGACCAGGGGCCAAACTCACATCACCCCCGTTTTCCATATGAATAAGCTGAAGCTCAGGCTAGACCATCTTCCTTTCCCAAATTCCCTCTGCGTCAGGTGGCAGGAGGGGACCCGGGCCCCATGGGTTCCTCCCTGCCACCAGCAATTCCAAGCAATGGCTCTTAAACCTGAAACGATGCTCTACCCTGCTGTTCCATTACGTTTTATTACAGGCCTTTAAAAAAAAAAATAAAAAGTCTTACCATCATCATTACTATCACCTTACAACTTCTGACAAACAGCCCAGTGTGGGAAAAGGCAGAAAAAGCTGTTTTCTTTCACCTTCTATGAGATTCTAACCAACTCTGAACAGAATTAAGTAACACAGAGTAGGACGTGGTCTGCTGATCTGAAAGGGCTAAAAGGGGAATTTTCTTAACTGAAATGTTCTCCTGCTACTGCCTTGATTACAGATCTGCTAAAGCAAAAGCAAAGGAGAAGGTCAGGCAAGGTGGTTCATGCCTGTGATTCCAACACTTGGGAGGCCTACAGGGAGGATGGCTTGAGCCCAGGAGTTTGAGACCAACCTAGACAACATGGTGAGACTCATCTCTACACAAAAGTCAAAAAGTTAGCCAGGTATGGTGGCAAGTGCCTGTAGTTCCAGCTACTTGGGAGGCTGAGGCAGAAGAATTGCCCAAGCCCAGGAGGTCGAGTCTGCGGTGAGCTGTGATCACGCCACTGCACTCCAGCTTGGGCAATGAAGTGAGAACTCAACTCAAAAAAGGTGGGTGAGGGGTTAACATTCCCTGAAAGCTGTAAGGCTGCAGAACAACTGACCAGGCATCCTGCGCCGCATCTGCCACCTAGTGCCTTGCACAGGTGGGGACTGGCCAGGTCACACGAGCTGCCTCAGCATGCCTCTCGGGGACTCTGCAACCGGAACCAGACTGTGATTCTGGAAGAGCCTGTGTGGCCCTAAGAAACCAGCAGCTCCGCACGAGAGCAAGTGGTGTCAGAACCCCACCAGCCACAGCCACGTGGACAGTCGCACACGGCACCGCACAGGGCCGGCCTGGCATCCTCATCACCCTGGGGCAAACCTGTCCTGCCTCAGCTGTCCCAGTACCATAGGGAGGAGGGGCACCTCACCCCGGAGAGGCAGCCCTGTGCTCTGCCACCTGCAGACACTGCACCGCCACGGCCACCGGGGCGGGAGGCCAGCGCCACCCGCTTGGTCTGCAGAGGCAAAAGGACACAGCGAAGCCTCCTGTCCTGGTGCTCCCACCCAACACTCGAGCAATTCCAGGAGAAGCTGAACACGCAAGAACGGAGAACGGAACGCTCCAAGCGGAGGAGGGGACGCACGCGGGTCAAGCCGGACAAAACTCATTCGTGAGGAGCCCACGGCAGCTGGAGACGACAGTTGGCAGGCGTCTAAGAAGGCAGCGGTGGCCCAAGATTGCCAGTCAGCCGGAAGACAGGCTTCCGAGAAGCCCTGAGGGGATTGACACTGAGGAACCACTTCCAGCCACCCCCCCACAAACACCCGCAAGCCCACAGGTCGCTGAAGCCCGGGCCTCCAAGCGCGGAGGACAGCGAGTGGGACAGACAGCCACTGGGCTTGCACGAACTTGAAGGGGCTGCCCCTCCACCCTGTCCCCACGCTCTGGACAACTTTCCAACACACTGCCACGGGAAGTGGACACCGACAGATGATTGACCCAGTCGACTTCAACTTGGGGTCCTCTTTCTAGATTTGGGCATCAGAAGGATCCACTGCACTAAACAATGAGAGAGGCCTGGTGGAACCATTGTAAACACAGCTGCAGTCTCCCTGACAAGGCGCTCCCTGCCCTGATTCAAGGTGGGCCGTGAGGGCCTCCCGCACACCATCGAGGCCAGGCGGGAGGTGCAGCTCCGCCTTGCCGGCCAGGTGGGCACAACCCCCACACCACACAGAGACACAACCGCGGGGAGGAACCACCCGGCCAGGCTCGGAGGCCAGAAGACGGGGCTCCGCATCCACCCAGGATCCCCGGCAAGGGGCAGCGTGCAAGGCTCTGGGCGGGGGTGGCGGGCCCCCGTGGCTCCTGGCCCTCCCGGTTTCTCGCAGGAGTGAGCGGAACGGGCACCAGCACCATGCTCCCTCTCAGGGCTGGGATCTCCTGCCGAGGAGGCACACGCTTCATGCTGAGGGCGTCACGGTGCAACTGTCCCCAGCTACTCCGGAGCCGACAAGAAGGGCTTTCGGAATCCACTCTGGGCCTCAGGAAAGGCTCTGCCCAGCTCGCTCCCACACCCAGGACACCGTATCTCTGATGAGGACAGGAGAGACCAATCCAGAGAGAAAGCAAATGAAGGCCACACAACACACCCATTCACACATTAAAATTTAATAATACACTTGAAACTGAAAGCGAGTTAAGCCACATTTCCAAGCCTCTGAAGGCAAGGCAGCCCTGGGTGTGGGAGCGGCCTGCAGCACACAAAAGGCCATTTCCAGAACTGCCCAGACTGAGTCATGGCTCAAACATCCGAGTGGAAGGAGGCGGTCTGAACCCAGCGCTCCCTCGCCATGCAGCTGCCCTCTTCCAAGAGACATTGGCCATGTGTCAGTTTAGGTGAGGTGGGGGGGGCGCGGGCACCGGGAGGGCCCAGCCTCAGAGCCAGTCTAAGCTGGTCTCCCAGCAGCCAGGCCAGGGCCCTTCTCACCTGCGCAACTAACTGCACTCGCTAAGCTGAGAGGGACACAAACACGTTAATTCTGACGAGAAAGAAAACAAAAGGCTGTGTACTCCACCCGTGGGACACATGGTGTGGCGTGTCGAACCCTGCCGGCATCGCGGAGGCCATGGAAGCGGTGCCCGCCTCTCCGTTATGGTTTTTCTCTCTCACTGGATAGCTCTGCACAATTCTTTCTGGCACTAAAGGGCAGAATGCCAAAGTTAAGGATTCTTCTTAGCAGAAACGTTTCTGAAGAGCAGGCTATAAGTTACGTCCGTTAAACAGCATCTGAATGCCTCTCAGGTGCTCTTATTCTTAATAATCCCAGAGTAAATGACTCCATAAACCCAAGAATCACAGCCCCACTCAGCTCAGGTATCACGAGCACACACACGCTGAGGCTCTGACCCGTGGCTGGAGCCAAGCTGGGAAAAATGGCCCTGATGCGACTGAGACACACGAAGACGGCCGAGCCAGACACCTCCAAGCCAGCAATACCGTAAGGCTAGGGGCCAACCCAAATGCCTCTCCAGGGCACAGTCATTCAAAACTGAGGAATGTGGCAGAACAGGTTTGTCAGGGGATTTTAATTACCAATAAGTGATCCAAAGGTGACAAAAACCCAGGCCCTTAAAGAATGAAGTATGTCCACATGTAAATGCATTTTACCACCATGTCAAAGTGTGGGGAGAGGGGTTTCTTTATTTTGCAGCAAATATTTCTAACTGCCTTGTAAACGGAAAAGGCAGTTTGGAAACAAAGTTTCTTCAAGTGTCCCAAGGGTCAAGAGAGCCAAGTGACAGATAAGTGGCAGGACGTCCTGACAGTAACGTCTCTGAGGAAAGGCCTGCTGTCACTGAGCATAGCGACTAGAGCGAAATAAGGCCCAGGAGAACAGCACTGTCATTTCTTCCATTTGTTCTAAGCTTCCACCTAACTAATCTTGAAATTTATCTGGGAGAGAAAGGAAATTAAACTGTGGTGAGCCCAGCCAAGGACAGTGGCTCACGCCTCTCATCCCAACACTGTGGGAGGCCAGGCAGGAGAACTGCTTGGGCCCAGGAGTTTGAGACCGGTCTGGGCAACATAGTGAGACTTCATCTCTACCAAAAAAATCAAAAAACTGCAGAGACAAGGTCTTGCCAAGTTGCTCAGGCTGGTCTCGAGCCCTCGGGCTCAAACAGTTCTCTTGCCTCGGCCTCCCAAAGTGCTGGGATGACAAGTGTGAGCCACCATGTCTGGCCCAGCACCTTTCAAGGCATCACCACCGGTTCTCACCGAAGTCTGCCACCCAGTTACACATCCAGAAACTTGGCACCTGCCTCCTCCCTCAGTCCTGCCCTCTCTCAGCAGCAGCATTTCCTTGACTGACTTCAAAATCCCTCAGACAGCACCAATCTCTGAAACTACTGTGACCCACAAAGACCCCACTCGGAGCTGCCCCGCCCTCCCAGGCCAGACCAACGTCGATCTCACACGTACTGCTTTACTTTTCTGCAACTTCTGTCTTGCGAAGGTGTATACCCCACGCTGTGATTCAACCCCCTCAGGCACACGTTCCCAGGACCTCCTGGGATGGTGCCCAGGCCTCGGCCACTCACGTTTAGCTCAGAATAAACCTTAGCTCAGAATAAACCTTCTTAGATCTCTTAGAGCTCGGCATCTTTCGCCAACACCAACGGTGCTGCTGTAACGCCGCTCCATGTGAAATCCACATCAGGTTTTCCCGGAAAACAAAAAAAGACCAAACAACACACCCTCAGCACTTACGGTTCTGTGAAGTCTGTCATTCATCCCAGCCATCTTGAGGGTGCCGAGCCACAAGGCCGAGGCATCCTCACGGCCAGCCCCTGCCTGGGCCCCGCCCCTGCCCTCTCCGAGGCCGCGGGCTCCAGTCACACAGGAAGCAGGCCCCCAAGGCCAGGACCCCATCTGAGAACTCCCACACCAGACGCTGAGTCAGCTGGCCCGCACTGTGCAAAGCCTCGGGGCATCCAGGTCACCGACCATCTTGTTAAGCTGAGAGTCTATCTCTGGGGTCTCCAGAGGACCCAGGCTGTGTTTCCAACAAGCTTTAGCCACAGGCGCCTTTGGGTGATCCCAGGGAGCGGGAACGGAAGGGAGAAGGGCCAGGCAACGCCACCTGAGCTCAGCCCCACTGGGAGCAGCTGCCCGTGGCTCAGGTCCCCGGAGAAGGCTGCGCCCGGCCCCTCGGGACAGTCCTGACGCCGAGAGGCAGGGAGGCCCTCCCAGGAGGTACATCCAAGCAGGGGATCTGTGGGCCAAAAGCCTGTGCAGCGCCCGGAAAGGTCCACTGTGCTGCTGACACCAGAGTCTGTCCTCCCGCCTGACTGCCCTTCGCCTCCCGTCCCTCCGGCCTCTCTTCCTGCTCCAGGCCCTCTCTTCCAGCTGCAGGCCACGGAGGACAATGCCTCCCGCAGGGCCAGCCTCCACACCAAGCCACAGGCCCTCTCCACGCACAGGCCCCCGGGGGGGCTCTCACCCAGCCCACCAACTAGGCCCCTTGTTTGAAATCCAGCTGACGCAGGACCCAGGCCTTGGGATATCTGCATCCCTTTAAGGCCACCCTGCGGCCCAACACATATGGCTTTCACGACCCCAGATCACCGCTCCAAAACAGAAATAGAAGTCAGATACACTAACCTGTTTCCAAAAAGTTCTCCGGGGTAATTCTCCCCAGAACTACAGCTGTTGAAAACCATTTTTTTATTTGTGTTTTAAAATTAACTTTATTGCAGTCTTCCTATTCTAACAAGACTGCGGAAAAGGGAGGGGGAGACTATGATGGATCCCAAGTCTATGTCGAGTTAGAAATGCAGGTGTTTCCTGGAGAGAGTCCACACGTCTCGGTGGGGCTTTCTGGTCTAGCAGCATCCCACCCATGCCCCCCCGCCCACGCCCCCGCCCACGCCTCACACAGGGGCAGCATTTCCAGCCACATCCAGGGGCTCCACGTGACAGACACGCACAATGAATGGCTGTCCAGAAAACCGCCCAGAAGACTCTTCCACGACAACAGTACTGAAAATGAACCCATTACGGCGTTTTTGAGTTTTTAATTGCTGGCAAGGTTGACTTCCAGCGTCCGAGTGAGAGTCTCAGCACACGCAGACCCACATCCCCACCACACAGCACCCAAGACGGCCCGTGGCCCCAGCTCGCCCCACGGGCCCCTCTGAAGTCACCTCCAGACCCCACAGCCACAGATCTGCCCTGCATTCCACAGTTTTGCATGTCTAGGGGTATCATAAAGGTGGCACTCGCCGCAGGTCACGCCTTGAGTCTGGCGTCTTTGCTCAGTCCGCGGCCCCAGGCCCATCCAGCTGCCGTGGACCAGCAGCCTGTCCGTGCTACTGCTGAGTGTTGTTCCACCCGTGGAAGTGCCGCAGTTGAACCCGACGGGCAGCCACAGCAGAGCCGCCACAGACACTCGTGAATGGGATCTGCTTCTCCAGGGTAAGCAGCTGGGCACGGGGTCGCTGGGTCACACACCAGCGTATGCCTAGTTTAGTAAGAAAGGGCCCCCCGTCCTCCCCAGCGGCTGCACGAGAGCCCAACTGCTCCAGGCCTCAGTACTCGGCACTGTTTGAAGAGCTCACGCCAGCCACCCCCCCAGAAGGCTATGAAAGCTTTCACCACACTGCCCGACGACCGGACACGTGGACATCATCTTGTGCTTCTGCGCCAGCTTATGGCCCTTCGATGACATTTCTGTTCAAGTCATTTTTAAATTAGGTGGTCTATTTTCTCAGCAAGAAGCTTTGGGAGTCCTGTGTGCATTCTGGCACCCTTCGTGGGGTTCGTAATTTGTAAACACTGTCTCCCAGTCTGCAGTTGGGCTCTTCATTTTCCTAAGAGTGTCTTTTGCAAAAGCTTTTAATTTTTATGAAGTCCATTTTCTTTTTTCTCCTATGGACCATGGTATCGTGGCTAAAAGCCCTTTACCCTGAGGTCAAGAAGAGTTTCTCCTGTGTCTTGTTCTGTAAGTTTTGTAGTTTTGCATTTTACATTTAGAGCGTGATCCACTTCACACTAATTTTCGCATTTTGCATTCCTTTCACTTTTTGGCACATGCATGTCCAATGACCCAGCACCATGTGCTGAAAGACTCCATCTCCCACTGAATTGCTTTTGCGTCCTTGTCAGATTCCATGTCAAATTTGCATGGGTTTATTTCTGGACTCTATCTGCCCATTGATCCGTGTGTCTGTCCCAGGCATCATTTACTATTTAGGGTAAAAACTTGTCTTTATGGAAAAAAAGTTACTTGGTCTGGAAGCAAAAACAAAGGAATACCGCTCTAATGACATGATCCTTCTTGTAAGGACAGTGTAAAGAGGTGGGTGCTTTGAGGCTCCAGCGAATTCTCAGATGAAGCTGTCAAACACATGGGGAAAGCAGCTCATTTCAAGATCGTCACCAAGCGTTGCACGTGTGAAGCCAATCTATCCCGGAAAAGTCCAACAATTTGAGGACAGGATGAAATTCATAAAGAACTACTGAAAAGCTTGCAATAAAAATTACAAGCCATAAACATACTCTCAGACAAAGTTGGTTGACTAGAAGATAACACCTTTAAGGTGTAGCTTAAACAGGTGAAAAATAGGTGGTTTCTGTGCCATACAAGAGCCTGGCACAGCCATCTCACCTGGACACGCTTTCTCTACACGGAGAGCCTGGGAATGACTTTATAAACCACAGCAAGGTGGGCCGGAGCAGGACTCATGTGAAAGCCAGTGTCATCTCCTGGCCTGGCCCTACCACGTGAGTCCACTCACGCCAGGGCTCAAATGTCAGGATGCGGGCAACGGAGGCGACCATCGGGGACCAAGAACAAGCACGTGGTGCAAGACATGGCTCTCCAACAGTAGGCGCCCTCAGTGGGAAAACCGCTCAAAACCTAGGCTCCTAAGCCCACAGCAAGCCCCGCTGCTCAGCTCTGGAAAGGCGGCAGCTACGAACACCCACACGGTCCCCTCCCAGGGCCCGGGGCCCGAGGGCCTCCAGCTCTCCTAACCCAAGACGCTCCGTGGGGAGCTTCGCTGCCACCTTCTTCAGTGGCAGATGGCTCCTCTAAAGTCTGGTGTTTCATCAACAATGCGCACACCAGCTTTGACTCATTCACATCTTGATTAAACAAGATAATTCGCATCCTGACCATGCCAGAGATGAGTCCATAAACACCAAGCCCGTGGAGGCTGCAGTCTGTTCCTGCAGAAATATTCAGTCCCTAAGTGTTAGGTGGGTTTTTGCTTTCCATTGCTTTGCCTTTGGAGCACTCAGAAGTCAACTCAAAGACAGGAGAAGGAGCCCAGAAATGCAGCAAAATACACGGGAGTCGAGCAGCACACACACCTTTACCTGCCATCACAGCCTGGCTGGGTCCCCCTCCTGTCCACCACGAGGCCCGCACAGGGTGGAACACTGGGCGACACCACCGACTGTACCTGGCACCCCTTCCAAAAGGGTCACCACAGAAAATGGCACATCTACATCAGGAGCTACTGGCACTGCCCACACGTTTCTGGAACTGCCCTCTGCACCAGCCTCTCCTTCCGCCTAAGGCGACCCAAGCAGATTCGCCAAGCTGGTGGGACCGGCAGGGGCTCTGGGATCCTCTCAGCAGCCACAGACCCCTTCCAGGTTCAGGGTGAAGGGACTCAGCCCCAAGCCAGGCACTCAAGTGCCGAGTGTGGCAGCTGACAACAGCACGCCCTCTCTTGGGGAAGGAGTCCCCTGGTGCCAGCAGTCAGGAATAAGGGGACAATTTCTGGTGGACTGGACACCAGGCATGGCCTGGCAGTTCCTCACTCGTGGTCGCTAACTGGATGAGAGGTGGCAGGAGGGAAGAGCCCTGGCCTCTGGGAAACACGACCTAGAAATGGGCAAACCGCCCAGGCTCGGTGGCTCAGCTCCAGCACTTTGAGAGGCCGAGGCAAGTGGACTGCCTGAGCCCATGGGTTTGAGATCAGCCCGGGCAGCTTGGTGAGACCTCATCTCTACAGTAAATCAAAAGTTAGCAGGGCATGGTAGTGCATGCCTGTAGTTCAAGCTACTTGGAAGGCTGAGGCGGAAGGATCACCAGAGCCCAGCAGGTTGACGCTGGGGTGGCCGTGAGTGTGCATGCCACTGCATTTCAATCTGGGTGACAGAAGGAGACTTCAACTCAAAAAAAAAGAAAGAAAGAAATAGGCCAACCCCACCATGCGGAGGGACAGGCCGCCGCCACGCTGCCCTCGGAAGATGCAACAGCACCCTGGGTGTCCTCAGGACGCCCTCAGGATGCCCTCAGGACGCCCTCAGGCCGCCTCTCCTACTCCAGTCCCTGGGGGGTAGAAACCAACGCCCCCCTCATTCCACCTTTGGGCTCCTCGCCAGGAAGGGGTACCTTCCAGACACCCCCGGCTCCTGTGCGCAGCGCCCGCTGTACTTGGTGCACAGCCCTCGCCCAGACCTCGTGCCGGGGGCTCCACACCTGAGATCACGGCTCCACCCTCCACCTCTGCCTGTCCCACATCTGTGGCACCTACCTGCACCCGGGAAGGGTTGGGTCCCAAGACCCCTGCCACGCCTGAGCCCCCGCCTCGCTACAGTGGGTCCAGGGGCAGCCGGGCGGCACCTCAAAGCACAAAAGCTCTACCCTGGTGTCTGAACCTCCACTCTGTCCTGGCAGGATGCAAGGACCACCGGCCCCAGGATCGGCTCTCAGCATGTCAGTTGTCAAGATCAGTGCTGCACACACAGGCCAGGCACAGCGGCTCATGCCTAAAACCTCAGCACTTGGAGAGGCTGAGGCAGGAGGGCCACTTGAGCCCACGAGTTAGAGACTGGCCTAGGCAACACAGCGAGACCTTGTCTCTACGAAATCAAAAATTAGCTGGGCGTGGTAGCATGTGTGTGATACTGTGATTGGGTCACTGCATTCCAGCTGGCCAACAAAGCAAGACCACAACTCAAAAAAAAAAAAAATACGACACACACAGATTCTATCCATTTGTCACCAATAACAAAATAACTGGCTACTTTTATCACAGATGATGTGGATACGTTTACCGTGGGTATAACTTGCAGGCCAGCCTCTCACACCCACCCCTGTCTCTTTTAAAACAAGTTTCATAGTAGTTTCGTGGCTGTTTTTCAACAGAACCAGACAGTTGTCCATTTGAAGGGCAAACGTCACTGAAACTGTTTTTTGTTTTTGTTTGTTTTTTATGAGAAAGCAGGATTTATTGAGAGGCTCCCATAGTTGGAGGGGACCCGAGGGGGTTGTCCAAAACTGTTTTTAAAACAAAAGTACCATCAATTTACACAGAAGCATCCCGAGACTCAGCTGACCTGAGCCTTGCAGTCAAGCTGTGCTGGTGACTGAATCATCTGTTTACCCTGTGAGTCAGTCGTGAGCACAAAGCCATAAGCCAAGAAAATAACTACAGGGGATACGGGGCAAAGATGGCACCAATAAAAGCTGTGGGTACGAACAGTTTCGACGTCCTGCACACCTCCGTCTCCTTCCTTTTTGGAGCCCTGAGACAACAAAACAGGTGCCTCCTCCAAAGCCTACTCCCCAGGCCAAGGCACCCAGCATGGAGAAAGAACGTCCTGGCGCCGGCAGAGCCGTCCTGAGGGAGCGAGACGTGCTGCGCCTGAGGAAGGATGGGCGGCAACTTGGCGACGGGGATGCTGCCCTCCATAGCAGGCATTCCCTTGAGCATCCAGTCTTCTCAGCCCACAAGGAGCCACAGGCAAGCCTGGAAGTCCAACTAGAAACCATACGCCAGTGTCCCTGCGCGTCTCACGTGAAGAACACAGCGGAAGGCAAGGAGGAGAAGTGGGGCAACCCCCTCGGGTCACCTTCCTCTCTGGGAACTTTTCTGTCCTCTCAATAAATCCTACTTTCTTTAAAAAAAAAGGAGAAGTATTCCTGGCCATGCACCTGTGGCCTAAGTAACATGCAGTGTTCTTCTGCTCTGCAGGTGTAACTGTGTGTTCTCACAGTCATGTAAAACACACAAACTAAATGGTAGAACCACAGATAGGAGATCTGAGGATCCTTTCGAAGGATGTTAGCGTCTACACCTGTGTGTATTTGAACATAAGAAAGTGGAGTATTAGTAACGAAACATGACAGTCTTTTTGTTCGTGCTGGCTCAGTAACCGATGAGGCGAAAATATTATCATACTCTTATCATCTAACAAAAAATCCTGGAAAAAATGAGCTGAATAGACATACACACCCCTCCCCCAGAATAACCAAAATGTCCATCAGTGTGGAAGTGGATTCATGACGGTTCGTTCACACAACGGAATACTCCTCTGCAAAGAAAGCCCAATACACTGGAACTGTACGTATCAACTAGAAGAAAGTAAATCAGGTTTTAGGCGCATAAAGGGAACCAACTGGATGGAATTCGCCTATTATAGCTGTTTGCTTGAAAGGGGCATTGTTCATCCTGGGAGCTAAAAATTGTAACTGGCAACGCTGTTTAGGCCTACCTCTAGAGAAAAGCAAAATAACACCTTCACGGCCTTCAGTACTCTGTAAACCATGACTATTACTGTGAATGTCTAAACATCTGAAGTTTTTCCCAACTGTTGCTTTGATGAACTTCAAGATAAACGCCATGGAAAAACCTCTCCAACCGAGCGAGGCAGACTCACGTCTTGAAGGCAGCTAGCGGTTCACACCTCGCTGTGTCTGTAAGTCCAGTAAAAACCCAAGAGCAACGCTGCACTGTAGTCCTGCAGAGCCTCGAATCCCACGGCTGAGAGCCTGTGAGGGTGTCTGTTTCCCCTGCCACGCTCCTGCCATGGCCGTCCTAGGACGCCATCCGCACGCGTCCCTGCCCTTCCTCACTCAGCAACTCCACCTGGCAGCCCCCTCCCCCATCTAGGGCTCTGCCCCAATCTCCCAAATCTCTGTCTTCAAAGACCAAAGAAGACGCTTACATCCAGGGTGACCTTAAGACTGCTGCCCCAAGAGAATCTTGATCTGCATCTGTTTACCCAGCATCATTTTAATGATAACAACAGACAGGACAAGGGCCTACTGCCTTCACGCCTCTCCCCTGTTGTCTCCTGGCAGGCCCGTCTCTGCTCTCCCAGGATGGCCCACGCTGAGACGTACCGGCCCCAGGCCTGCAGCGGGCCGCCCCGCACTGCTGGGGACCACCCCGTCTCTCTCAAGGAATGAACTTGGCACCATCTCCTGGCAGAGGGCCTCTCTGACCTCCGACTCTCTCCAGCAAGGTCGGGGCCCCCTCAGCGCTTCCCCCAAAACCTCTCTACCACCGCCGGGCTCCAAGTAGAGCAACGCCAGTCCTGCAGGAAACCCCATGGCAGCACATCCATGCACACCACAGCTGCAGCCCTCGGGGATCCTGTCATGGCCCCGCGTGACGGTAAATAGTTCCGAATCCACACTGCATGTGGCTTCCTGAGTTTGCGCGAGCTGGGACCAGCACGTCCTGCCCGGATCCATCTGGGGTGGGCGGTGGCATCTGGAAGCCAGCCTGGAGTAGGTGTGTCCCACAGAGGAAAGCCTGAGGCACTGTCGCTCCAGAGCCCAGCTGAGCTCCACAAAGTCACCGCTAAACAGCAGGCAGAGTCCTGTCCTTAGGCCCCACGGTCCCGACATGCTGCAGGATTGTCGAGGACATGTCTGTCACCCTAGCAAACGGGCTGTAGGAAACAAACTGCTCATGCCTTAAGGAGACTTCACAAAACTTTCTCAGACATCGGCGAAAGCATTAACCAATTTCACTTCCCAGGGCCGACTTTGCAGAGAGGCCAGCGAAGACAGAGGAGGCTGGGAGAGAAGGTAACCCGGCCACACCACCCACCTGTGAGTCCCCACGTACCATCAGCCTCCTGATTGCTTTGTGATCAGAGAAAACACGGCAACTCCTCTCTCAAAGGCACAGGGGTTGAGGGAATGAAACTGGATCCACCTTTTTCTAACCATCTCAAAAGGAAAACACCACATAGCTGACACGCCTCACCGACGTCTCCCTCTGGTACCTGGTGCCCATTACAGAGAACTTCCATCCGCTACTGGCTCCTAGTTTCCCCACGTAGGAAGTCTGTTTTTGCTTTTAATATCAGTATCGCATACTAGGTTAAATCATATGAAATCACCTTTCTGTAGGTCAGAACAGCTAAGTACTGGCAATTTAATATGATTCGGCTGGATAAAGTATCATGTACTTCTGCAAAACTAAGCCATGAAGTTAAGGTGATGTAACTGATACCTGTTTCCAGACTGATAATTCATTACTGAAGCAATAACCAGTCCTTCATTCACCCAGGACTTTAGATCCTGAAAAGAACAGCCATCAATATTCTGGCAAGAAAACTAAAAGAATGAAATAACTTAGTACTCACCTCGGATCCCTTTTGGAACAAGGCAAGGCCCACTTTTCAAGGACAGTATATGCAGGGGGAATTGGCTCTAAGACCGCTGAGTGTTTTCAGACCCAAATCCACCCTGCAAGCCCAAATCTACGAAAGGCCAACCCTCCGTATAAGCAGGTTTTGCAGCCTCAAATACTGTCTTCTCAACCTGCTGGGTTGAAAAACATCCATGTATAAGCGTGCCCTCGAAGTTCAAACCCACGTGTTGTTCAGGGTCAACTGCACTTACTTGTATGTGTCGGGACAATCAGAAGTCTAAAAGCAAACCATCTGACACCAGTTAAGAAAACTGTTCTGGTGAGAAAGGGGAAGCTTACGCTGAGCCCACAGTGAGGGTGGAGGCTGCTGTGCTGGTGACAGACAGCTCCAAGACGGAGCTCAGGGTCGAACCCCACCTGCTCTGGCAGGCCCTCGGATGCACGCTCGGGGCTGTTCCTCAGTCTCCCTGCCAGTGCCCAGGGATGATAATCCCTGCTCCCCCAACTACTGAAGGGCGTTTGGCAAGCTCCAAGTGAAAAGTGTTATGAAAAGCCAGAGTAGTAAAGATTTTTTCAAACAGTTCAAATAAATTTGTTCATGATTTGCTCATAATACATAAGAAATCATAAAACCAGGCCTATTCATGCTTATGTAAGTCTTTAAATGCCCTTGAACTATTTCTGTCCCTTCATATTTTTATACCAAATAAGCCTAAGGTTAGAAGAGCATAAATAACATTACTGACAACAGCTGGGACTACATGATGGGACTTGTACCCATAAGGTAATGGCTGGCCCCAATTCCTTTGCTTTCTACGTATTAAGATGGTATGGCTGGGCACGGAGGCTCACACCTATAATCCCAGCACTTTAAGAGGCTGAGGTGGAGGACTGCTTGAGCCTGGGAGTTGAAGACCAGCCTGGGCAATATAGCGAGACTCATCTCTCCAAAAAGCAAGAAAAAAAGCTGTTGTGGTGGCATGTGCCTGCAATCCCAGTACTTTGAGAGGTCAAGATGGGAGGATCACTTGAGGCCAGAAGCTCAAGGCCTACTTGAGCACCACAACGAGACCCTTAACTCTATAAAAAAAAAAATCAAGAAATTAGCCAGGAATGGTGACGCACATGTGTAGTTCCAGCTATCTGGGAGGCTGAGGCAGAAGGATCTCCCAAGCCCAGGAGGTTGAAGCTGTGCTGAGCCATAATCATGCCACTGCACTCCAACCTGGACAACAGAGTGAGATCCCAACTCAAAAGTATAAAAATAAAAAAATAAAGATGACAAAGATGACATGGAAGAAACTAGGCGCCAGGCCCCTGCCGGCTGAACACAGCACTGTTGGGCTGTGTTGGGCCCCTCCGCACCCCACCTTCCCCTCAGGACAGGCTCTTCCTTCAGCCCCGTGGCGCTCACATATCCGACACGGCAGGGCTCACGCCCTCACGAGTACCACCGCCAAGAGTTCAGCTTCACATCCTCCTCTGAGAGCAGGAAGCCTGCGGTTCAGCTCAAGGCTGCAGGACACACGTGGACGGGGCTGACCGCTCAGAGTCTACCCCGGAGACTGTCCAGACCAGGGGCCAGGTGCCGGGTGGCTCGACTCAGGGTGCACAGCGTCGTATTCCCACGCAGACAGGGAAAAAGGGCGAAGGGATGCCAGAGGTCTCCCTGCCTCCCCACCCTGGAGGAGCCCCTCAGGCTGGGCATGACTCCTTCTCACACTTTAAATCAATAAGGAATCACCCCGCGGACATTCGCTCGACCCAGTGGCCACCCCCACAAACATACATCCCTCATGATGCACAGTTCCTGGGGGAAGCAAAGCACCCTCTCCCTCGGGCAGGGGCGGGGGACGTGTCAGGGAACACCCCGCACTCGCCTCCCTCTCTCCTCAGCCCCCGCACCTCCTTCCCGACACACATCCCTGGAGGAAGCCACTCGCCCCTCAGACCCCAAGTCGTTCGGGGGATGGGGACTCCGAGAACGCCCACACCATGGCTAGCTTCCAAAAGTCTCTCAAGCTGGAGAATAACACACTGAGACTCTTCGGGGGATGTCTGGCGTGGCCTGAACACACCCGACGCCCAACAGGACAGGGACCCTGGGCTCGGAGCGGGTCGTGAGGTGTTTCTGCCATCTTCGTGAAATTGCACTAAGTATCTCCAAACATCATGAGCAAAAAAAAAGCCAGTGAAGATTCACTTTTTCTGTTTAAAGCAGGAAACCTACAGCCCACTTTCCACATCTTCCACCAACAGTGACGTCTCTATATCAGAGCCTCCGGCAGGAACGCATCCCTGTGTGCTAATCCCCTCATTCCTGCCCCATAAACCAAGTGCGAAGACCACAGGAGGCCAGGGCCCAGGAACGAGATAAGCGCAGTCCGCCCTTCACAGAGCAGGCTCCACAAGCCACAGCCGCCCCAGTGCAGAGCCTGGTTCAGGGAGCCGGAAGCCCTGGCATCCCCCAGCAGGAGGTCGGAGCCAAGCCCCGCCCCTAGAGTGAGGAGACGGCGGCCCCTCAGGTCCTCTGGACCCAAGAGAAGTGAGACTTCATGGAAACGGTCAGAATCAGTCTACCGCACACACAGAATGGCTAAGGACGTCCTGAGGCTCCATGTAAGCAAATGCCCAGCAAAAGCAAGCCCGAGGAACTCACAGGTGTGTCAACTCACTCAAGCTCATTCTCCTCCTATTATCCACAAAATATTTGGAAGCCAGCCTGGCAGGCAATCTCTTTGAAATCACAAGTCAAGTTCAGAGTTGCAGAATGATAGAAATCAGGATAAAACTGAAAGGAACCCTTAAAAGGTCAAGAACAAACCAGGCTTGATCAAAGTATAGCTTATCACTACTTCACAATCAAAGAAGTAACAGTGACGGCCAGCCATCACCCACTATCCCCACCCCCGGCTGTTCTCCAGGGTCAGAGACCAAAAGCCGTGCAGATGAAGACAACGGTGAGAGGTCAGGGCAGAATCACGGGGACTGAAGGGACCTTCCCAGCAGCCCAGCTCCTCCGTAGACAAAGGGCAGTCCTGGGCACCACGAGCCCTAAGACAAATCCTTACCTGTGCCCAGATATCCCTGTCCCCTTCCTTGTCTCTGCCCACATAACATGGCGTTTGCGAGTACTGAGGAAATATAAAAACCACGCACATCGGTACATTTGGATTTTTAGTATGAAACTAAAAATTAAAGACAAATGGTGAGAAAGTTTGGGAAATTAACTCCATACAGTTCACTGAATACCCAAACTCAGCCAGTTTCCAAAAGGAGAGCAAATAAATTCAGCCTCAGCCATTTTTAAAATTTTCATTTGGGTATATAATCTACTTCTTTTTCCCCTTTTAACATGTTAATAACTTAACAAATAATTAAATGGTTATTTCATTTCAGGGAAAAGGCTAAAATCATTTTTAAAGTTCCTCCCACAAAACACTATTCTTACTCATCTCTGCTTTGTAATAAAAGGGTATTCAGCATCACACGTCTACAAAATGGTTCTTGTTCAATAGCATTTGTATGAACAGACAAGGGAATGTCAAGAAACACCTGGGCTATGTTTGCAGAACCCACAGAAAATATGTTTTAACAAAAGGGAAAAGACACCACAGGGTGGATCACCCAAAGATTCTGTCCTGGTCTCCCCCACAGAGAAAGCCGGTAAGTGCCCAGCATCCGCCGAGAGACAGGACAAGGATCTCCCAGACAACTCACTTTTAACCAGTATCTCCAAACCACCATTGCTTAGCAAAAGCCACACAGTAACTTCAAAGAATTTAGTTTTTTTATTCCACCTAAGTCAGGCTGGAGAGCTTACAAACTTAGAAATGTTCTGTCCACCTTTAAAATCCCAATGTGAGACTCTAATAGGAAAAAACACCTTTTATGATTATGGGCTCTCTAAGCTTCTGCAGAATTTTACTTAGGAGATAAGCCCATAAAGCACCTGTCAGTTGGCTGTATTCTAGAATGCTTCAGTAATGATTTTAAAACTCAAAGACACTGGGTCGCATACAGGCACATGCCCACACCTTCTCTCCAAGAGACAGATCTTTTCCTTCGGATTCCGGATGTCAGTCTGGCTGTCAGGTGGCTTTCAAAGAGAGGCGGGAGCTGTGTTTTAAGCAAGGTTAGACTTCTTTTCACATCCAAGGGACACTTTCCATAGGAGGATAGGGCGGCCACCTGCGTGCCAGGTACCCACTCAGAGGATGGGGACATGAGGACATGAGGAAGTTCGCCCGCCACCCACATCACCAAGAGGCACCCGGCCAAGGGCAGGGGCTGCGCGTCACCCCAGGCCCTGTCCCGTGAGGGGCTGGGTGCCTGTGTCGTCACTAACACGTGCTCATGTCACACAGTGAGGCCGTGCAAGGTGCAGAATGAGAAGTCAGCGGAGACGAACGGAAACCCCGGGGAGAAGGCAGGGCCGCCTGGGCCGCGGCCTTCCCTGCTGATGCCTCGCAGGCCATGGACTCCTCCCAGGTCGCTGTTCTACCTTCTTCAAAGCATGCTCACGCTCTCTAGAAGCATGAGAAAGGCCACTCCTTAGGTGAGTGGCGGGACAGCCTTCGCTCTCAGCCTCCCCCCCGCCGCAGAGCAAGGGCTGCTAAGAAGTGTCCCAGGCCTGGAAGGAGAACACCAGGCAACTGAGCTGGAAGGACGTGGCCCCTCAGTCACAGGGAGGGCAGCGTTTCTCAGCCCTCCGAGGGGGCGGTGCCCCTTAAAGATGCTCCACACAATATCTCATCTTCATCCCACAACGCTTCAGTGAGGCCAGAAGAACAAATACCATGACTGGCAGGCAAACACTGATGGGCAAAGTAAGTGGTTTTATAGCCAAGTCACGACTGAACGAGAACCCAGGTCTAAACTTTTCCTCAAACTCCTGGCCTCGAGCGATCTTCCCACCTCAGCCTCCCAAAGTGCCGGGACTGCAGGCGTGAGCCACTGCACCCGGCCCAAAGCTTTTTCTATAACAAAGGTGGACAATACAATTGAACTAGTGCTTTCCATTGAAGAATTTCCCCTCATGTTTGTTAAAGGAACTCTGGCCCAGGTGATTTCACTGCATGAAGGGTCATGGTCAGCAGCTGGCCTTGTCAGGACTCGGGGCATGTGATGTGTTGACATGAGAAACTGCAGTGAGGGAAGGCAACACAGTCTTCTGCCGTTCTGGGATACACTGACATGAATTTACCACTATAGTCTACACTCCTTTACTTCCTTGTTTGGTTAAAAGGAAAACTCAAAGGTCAGCTTTGTCTCAGCCAGTCGCAGCTCCACCCAGCTCCACAGGTTTTAAATTACAGCACTTTGCTTCACAGAAGAGTCCTACAAGACTGTCGTTATTGCTACTCCAAAGACTTAGTATATCTCCAGATAAGGCTACATTAAGGTTGACAACACTCAACAACAGTGTAAAAATAGGAGCACGTCCATGCTTCAAAAACCCCATTCCCCTTTTAGATGTCAAAAGGCACATCAGAAAAACAGAAAAGCTATGAAATGTGTTATTCCTCCCTGGAATCCCAGACAGAAGCTACCACTTTTAAAACTACAGTGGTTTGTGGTTCCAGATGGATATGACAGGTCGGCTTAATTTCAGTCCTACCTGAAGCTGGGAAACTCAAAATACACCCCCAGACTTCCACAGCACAAGAATCCCCACTGCAGCCAAGAGTCTGGAATGCAGGCTTGGGCAGAGGAGTCTTTTCTGCCCACCCTGCTGCCTGCCGAAAGCAACGTGTCACGTAAAAGACAAATCCAGACTCGGGAAGGAGGGGCTTCATCCAAGAGAGTTATTGCAGGGTGGGAGGGGACCACTGCTCTGGCCAGGCCTACAGGCCTCTCAAGGGCAATGCAGAAAGGTTTTCCTTGACAGGGAAGAAGAAACCAGGCTGGGAGGAACCAGGTGTGGGGAAGCGGGTGAAGGGACAGCCTGGCTCCGAGGTTTCTCCTGAGGCCGCCTGTTCTCAGGAGGGGCCTCGAGCTGAGGGTGAGCCCACATCCAGGGGCTGGGCAAGGAGAGACTTCCACTTGCACTGCACCTCGCTCTGACTCATCGGTGGGAACAAGTAGGTCAGCTAACCATTCAGGAGGCAGAGAATGGGCACTGAAAGGCTGTGTCCCAGGTTAAGGGGTCACCCGTGGGCTGCATCTACGTCACGCAGGAGGGGGCTGCTTCACAGACAGCAGAGGCGCTGGAGATGTCTCAGCCATCCCTGTTCTGCGGGATCGCAGGGTTCAGGCAAAGCTCAGCATCACCAGACGTCAAGGTCTCACGGTCTGGCGTGCATTCCTGCAGTCTTCCGTGGGGGCAAGCATCAAACCCCTGTATTACGTTCCACCTCCTGCACTGAACCCTAATTCAGATGTGGTGCTTGTATCTACTGGCGTGGTGCTTGTATCTGCTTCTTGCAGCAAATACACAAGAGACGGACACAGCTCTGCAACAGTGACAAAATCATAGTAACGCTCACTTGCAGCACAGTAACAGCTGAGGACTGAATGCTCATCACTCAAAATGCATGTGGAAATTTAACTCCCAACGTGACAGTGCTAAGAGGTGGGGCCTTCAGGAGGGTCTCATGCCTGGGACTCGGGCCCTTGTGGAAGAGGCTGGGGGCCCTCTGCTCTTCTGTCAGGTGAGGGCACAGCACGGCGGTGCCATCTGTGAGCAACATCTCAGACTCCAAATCTGCCATTGCCTTGATCTTGGAGTGCCCAGCCTCCAGAACTGCAAGCTGATTTCCATTGTGTATAACTTACCCAGTCTCTGGGAACAGACTAAGACGGTAACATCCACCTCCGACCACTCTTTCCAGCGGGCCAGAGCCCTCCCTCGAGACACCACAGAAAAGCAGGCGGAGCTCCCTGAGGGATGGAAGGGGCTCAGGAAGAAGTCCACCCAGAACCAGAGCGCCGAACCTCCTGCAGGAAGACGGCCAGGTCACAGCAGAAAACTCCAGGCACGGGAGGCCAGACAGCCAAGTGCCACCTGCCCATCTGAGCCCACCCCCCATCTGTAGAAGGGCAGCGGTGGTGCTACCACCCACCAAACAGGCCTCTGGGAGAAGTAGCGGCATCTGGCGTTTAACACTGCTAGCTCAGTAGCAATTCAGGAGAATTTGCCCTACACACTTTAAAACAAAATAAAATGAAACCAGCCCCGGGAATTCCACCTCAACCCCACTTGCTTGAATTTTCACATTTTAAATCCCAGCTTGTTGATCAGTACATGAAAACTATGAGAACTTTATCATAAAGTGCATAAAACAGAAAAATAATCAAATCATGCAATTTTGCTGCTTTGTATAGAAAAGTGGGCAGATTCTGTATCCTAATACTTATTCCAACATTGATTAATGCTGGTTCAGGACTTCTATCTCTAATATGCTAGAACGTTTAATCCTAACACACAATGCATAAAAGAGTACTCCCCTAGGAGCTCTGAACAAGTGTTTCAGATAAGTTAAATAAAACCAGCTATGTGACTGGAATGTAACTTTTTTAAAGACCCAAATAATAGGACCACAGAAGATAAACTACTTCTATTGGATTTTCTTTTCCACCATAGTTTAAGTATCTATTGTTTCCTAGAAACCATCTCTCATTATAATTCAGGGCACAGGAAAGGCTGATATAATATAGTTATTTTTTAAAAACTCATAAGTAAAGAATAGAAACACTGTATTAATTTCCTATTGCTGCTGAAACAAATTACCACAATATGATGGTTTGAAACAACACACATCTAGCTTCTTACGGTTCTGGAAGTCAGAAGTCCCACTGGGCTGAAGTCCAGGGGCGGCAGGCAGTGTCCCTTTCCGGAATCTCCAGGAGAGAATCTGCTTCCCGGTCTCCTCCATCATGTAGGGGCCCCCACGTGCCCGGGCTCACAGTCCTGCGTCCCCAACCTCTGCTCTGTCCTCGCGTCTCTTCTGACTCTGACCTTCCTCCTCCCTCTCATGAGGATCTCTGGGATGACAACGGGCCACCTGGACAATCCGGGCATCTCCCATCTCATGAGCCTTAACTTAGTCACGTCTGCAAAGCCCTTCCTGCCATGTAAGGTAACACGTTCACAGGCTGTTAGGACATGAACACCTTTGGGGGCTGTTATTCTGCCAACCGCAAAAGTTGATCAAAATTACTTAGAAAATTTCTGTAGTAATTTTCTCTAAGTTTTAAATTTAGGACCCAAATAGTACATCACTTGATACATATTCGTCACTTACAGAGTCACCAGAGATGCAATAAGACTAAACACAAAAAGTACTGAGCACCTGCTGTATTTCAGAGCTGAGTCTGCTCTCATGGAGTGCACATGTGTACACCCCCTGCCTCAAAACTTTAAGAACCAAGATACAGGTGCTTTCAACTTTAGTCCTTTATTATTTAATGAAATCTTATCTCATTGCAGTAAAACAGCCTCTGGATTATATATTTACAGTGTGCTCTAAGTAACTATCAGAAACTTCTTCAAAATTACAGAAATTAATTCCCCATAAAACACATCTCTCAATTCTACTGTCCCATATCGACTTTAAAAATATATCAGAGATAAAAAGCACAAGAAATGTTTAATTTGGGGGATTTGCCAATGACTGAGATGAGCTTGATTTTCTCCTAGCCAATGAGGAACAGTCAGAACAAAATTTGAGGAGAGGGAAAGCATGTGCTTTCACTCATGACCAGGCTATACATCCTGGGTTTCCTCCACATCACTGACCTGATACTTTTCATACACTGGTCTCTTCCAAAAGCCAGAGCTCATGGATGGTGGAAAAGGCCATCGGTTTCTGAAAAATCCATGAGGTACAGATGACTCAAAAGCCATGGGCAGTCACACTGTTTAAAGACAACACCAGAGATGTAAGCATGAAGAAGACCACTGCGCCCCTGGGGTTTGCAGAAAATGGTCAGATGACCCACACCGGAGGCCTGGTGTTCCTGCTGCAATATCGCCTTGATGTGACAGGCAATTTCCCTCTGGTGATATGCAACCGCCTCCGCCAGAGCTCAGAATGTTCTAGACCCAAGCAACGTTTTCCTCTCAAGATGGGGAACTGGGCAGCACAATCTGATTTCGACAACGACCTCAATGACTGGGTTTTGGGGAATGATGGGAAATCATGAGAACCCAAATCTCTTAATTTCACATCAGATTCCAGATTTGCCACTGATTCCAGAATTTCCTGAAACATTCTTTCAGTGTGTCACTCGGGATTACCTTGCCAAATCTAATAAAGTCTGAATTCCTTACAAAAACAACCATAAGCATCACCACAGATAAAGTCAACTGACGCCTGCCCTGAGCGCTGGTCTAAACGCATGAACTGTTATTCAAGACTGTGCTTGAGTTAAGTTCCCAGCTGAGACTAGGATCCATGAAGTTGTTTTCCAAACAATCACTAGATGGGCAACTGGGCACACACAGTGCCCCCAAACCCTAGGCTCCTACATGCACACACCTGCCACAATTACTGCACTACCGACCAACACACAAGCTAAGAGCCGAGAGGTGGCCCCTCCTCGTGCTCTGTATGGTGTCACAGAAGCCCCCTCGGTAACCTGTCGCCTTCAGCATGTCCTCCTGCTCAAGGAGGAGGGCTCTGAGGTCTGTGGCAATGTTTGCAGCTCTAGAACTCCGTCATGCTTCCCGCCTGGCAGAAGGCCCGAGGCCTTGGGGACTTGGCAGCCAAACCGATCTGCCTCTGAAGACAACTCACGTGCACACAGACCCAGTCCCCTGCTGACCTGTCTGACCACTTTGCCCTTGGGAGCAGCAGATGCTCCAGTGAGCTATGGAAAACTCACAAATGGGATTTCCCAGGACTCATCCAGGAGTCAGCCACCCTCAAGAGCCTCCCAGCAGCCATCCCCCGAAGCCCCTCATACTTGAAGGTCCACTCGAGGACTTTCAATCCAATGCCTCTGCTGCACCACACAAGATTTCTCTGCTTAGCCGGGCTCAGTGGCTCAGCCTGTAATCATGCACTTTGGGAGACTGAGGTGAGTGGATTGCCTGAGCCCGCGGGTTCAAGACCCTCCTGGGCAACTTGGCAAGACATCATCTCTACAATAAATCAAACACTAGCCGGGCGTGGTAGCGCGCACCTGTAGTTCCGGCTACTCGGAAGGCTGAGGCGGAAGGATCACTGGAGCCCAGCAGGACTCCAGTTTGGGTGACAGACTGAGACTCCAACTCAAAAAAAAAAAAGATTTCTCTGCTTTTATGAATAATCCAGATGCTCCTTTCTTACAATGGGGCTGCATCCCAATAAAAACATTTAACTCATAATGGGTTTATTTCCAATACTTTCGATTTGTGTAGCCCCATCACAAGTCGAAAATTCTTAAGTCTAACCATCCTAAATTGGGGACCATCTGTATTATGGTGACTGTCTTCAGAGACCAAAGAAACCTCTTCCCAGACAAGAATCACAATCTGTAATCCTCAAAAGGAATGAGGGGGAAATACCTAAAATGAGGGTCTTAATTCTCTACAGGTGCAAAGCCAAAATAGGCTTACCGAGCCACCAGCACCACTCTCACCAGGCCCACGGTGACAACGGGGACATACTGCAATCCCTTGGGGTGGGCGCCAGGCAGCGGCTAGGGCTCTAGTCAAGCACATGGTTACGGGAACAAAACCCATGTCCTCAGGGCAGCCTCAAGGCATTTCCGTGAGGCTATGCATGACATTTGTCAGCCAATCGGATAGGATCTTTGCTCTATCTCCCTTCCATGACCTAAAAAACAACCCTCCATGCACACACCGGGATCCCAAAGATAAGACTTGCACTCAGTTCTGGCCACCCAGAGTAGACTTTCTGGAGATAACCTGTCCTCCAACCCATTTTTTTTTTTTTGAAAGCAGGGTTTATTGAGAGGACAGACATGCTCCCAAAGTGGGAGGCAACCCAAGAGGGTTGCCATGCATGGTTTTCTTATAGGATGAAAGATTTCACATAACACCACAAGTTCAGCATATAAAAGAACTTGTACAAAAATGTACTTGTTTCATGTGGTTCTCATTACAGTGATATAACTGACATACTAGTTAACCCAACATACAGCACAAGGTCTACTAAAATAACGGCTGACTTGTTTGCCTAAAAACTCTAATATGTTCAAAACAGAAAAAGAACCCCAGTATCAAGAACATACAGCTTTTGCCGTCACTCTTCACCATTATGGTCAAATAAACGAAAGTATTATCACAAAAGAACACATCTGGTCTATATGACTCACTGCTCTAAATGTAATGCGAAAGAGCTAAAACCACTGAGACAAGCATAATCACAAAATACTTAACAATCTCCACTTAACCTCAAGTCACTACTCAGGCCCTGTTACCTTGGCTCTCTTTATAGGAACTCTGCAGAAGTAAGTTCTAGAATGAACAAGACAACTTTTTTCTGGTGATGGAAATTAGGAATGTATTAAATACCACTGAGATGAAATGATCAAATTGACCTTTATATTCACTTACAACTACCACGCAATATTGAAGCAGACTTTAAATACTGGCGATATATTCTATCAAGACCAAAGTTCTTAAATGAAGATCAAGAGCACTTCCTCCACAGCCGCTTCTCAAGATCACTTCTTTTTTTTTTAAATTGGGGTCTCACTCTGTTGCCCAGGCTGGAGTGTGCCACCATATCCAACTAATTTTTTAAATTTTTTTTATAGGGATGAGGTCTCATCATGTTATGTTGTCTAGGCTGGTCTTGAACTCCTGAGTTCAAGTAATCCTCCAGCCTGGGCCTCCCAAAGTGGTGGGATTACAGGCATGAGCCACCACGCCCAGCCTCAAAGCCACTTCCTAAGACTCAACAATTAATTCAGAAACCATGTAAGTCGAGTTGTCAATTCTATCTTTGAAGGGGTAGTGTTTTCCCCAAACAGTTCCTTTTCCTTTCAAGTGATTTAGTTTAATGTGGGGTAAGGAGTATATCTGTGGTATAGAGAGTATATCACCTCTCAAATATCCCAAATACTGATAATGCCAAAGCTTAGCCAGACTTAAAGGAGTAAAAATCCAATTGCATTTAGAGTCTCATGTGAAGCCATCAGCATTCAGTTTTCACCTAGCCCCCTCCTTGGTCAGTCCAGTCGGTGCACCAATTAGAGACAGACTCAACTGTGGGTTCAAAGTTCCTTCCCAAGTGTTTGTCCTAGCAGGAAGCAAGGGGCTGAGAGGAAATGGGCATTCCGCTGGGGGCTTGAGGGCATCTTCCTTGAGATAACACAAAAGCGGCTAACATCCCCAAATATGAAACCAACGACAGCTCCCATGTTCACTGCAGCACTCTTCTCAACAGCCGGGCTATGTGAGCGACCCAGCCCATTGACAGGTGACGGGATAAAGTGTGGTGTATACACCAAGCGGAATACCACTCAGCCATAGAAAAAGAATAAAATCCTGTCGTTTGTGGCAACAACGATGAGCCGGGAGGACATAGCTTTAAGTGAAATAAGCCAGACACAGAAAGGCAAGCACCCCAGTTGTCACTCACATTTGGGAGCTATCACAGTGGACATCATGGAGGTAGAGAGCAGACTGGTGGTTACCAGGTGCCGGGCAGAGGAGGAGGGAGGGAAGGATGGAGGGAGGTTGATTAACAGATACAAAAATACAGTTAAAAGGGATGAGTTCCAGAGCTCAAGAGGTCAGTAGGGTGACAACGATTAACAGCACTCCACCATGTCTTTCAAAACAGCCAGACAAGAATTCAAACGTTCCCACAGCATCAACAAAGACATACAAGATGAGGGACATCCCAACCGCCACGACTGGATCATTACACATCATATGAATGTATCAATGTCGCAAATACTCTGAAAATATGTCAAATACTGTGTATCAATAAAAACTCGAATTTTAAAACGTTTCAGAGCCGGTCAAGATGCATGTTCAGGTGAGAAGGCCCAGGACTGCCGGCACCTCCTTCTACCCGAATCATCTGGGCTGTGACCCACCTGACATGCTGAAGTCCCCACCCAAATGCTTAGGCTGCTCCGGCTGTCCCCTTCCATCCCCACAAGCCAGATCCGGGCTGTGCCTTCTCCCCAAGACCCTCCTCCTATGGGCACGGGAAACCCCCAGCTTGTCAGCAACTCCCTAGATTTTCCTCAGTGAATGTGGGCGTTCCTCTCACTTCACTTTCTCTAACAAATCACCACCTCATGCTTTCTACTTAATTTTAAAAAAGAAACAAGCCCAGGAAAAGCAGTGCATGCAGGGAGGACAGGGTCCTCTTTTCTCACTCTGGCCCCAGCCAGGTGCCTGGTACTCAGCACACAGCAGCTGAATCAGTGCTGACACGATGTCCAGAGGTCAAAACAAGCACCCTGACAGCCTCAGACACGACAGAGCTCAAGGCCAGGCAGCCCACGTAGTTACAGTTTGTGCTGGGCCGTTAAATGTGTGCAAATCCCTATCCATGTGAGCTCTTTAATATCAGGGCTTTGAGACAGTTTTCTTTTCTTTTCTTTTTTTTTAAGGGATCTATGGCCATCGCAACCAGGAATAAATCAATTCACCCAATTAGTTTTCCACTAATAAAATGTCAAACATGAGTTTTAAAAGATTTTAAAATAGTGTGCAAATGTATTTTTAAAATCCAATATGTTGAATTTCACAATATCTTTAAAGAGGATAGGAAGATGGGGAGTAATCCTCCAAGGATGGGAGAAGGTCAGTTATGAGATAGTCTTGTGACTCCAAGGAGAGACTCCAGTGTGAGGCAGGCGCTCCAGGCAAATTCTCCTTGAGTTCTGACATCAGGAGAGCAGAGCTGTCCAGGACCCGGACGCTCCACTGTACCCTGCCCTCCTCCCTGTCCTTGGAACAGACTCGAGACAGCAACGCCGCGCGCTCCAAGGTGCCTCCACTGTTCGCCGGGGCAGCCTCTGTCGGAGCCTTGTTTCCGCACCCCCCCATCATCCTGCCAGGAGAATTCCACGTCCTCAGCAGAGAGAGTCACACATGCTCATCACTCTGAGCAGCTGAACGTCCAGAAAGGAAACAAACGCTGCTGCTCCACAGAGCCGGATATTCTCTTCCTCCGAGTCAAGAAGAATCGGGTTTCACGTGAGCCACGCAGCTCAGCTGCCGACATACTTGCGAACTGACTGGTTTGGCACTTCACAAAATGCCAACGTCTAGAAAGTCGACCTGCCCCTTTCTCGGCAGGCGTGCACTCAGAGGCGGCCGTGGGAGTGGTGCGCCTTGGCCCCCGACTGTCCCTGGTCTCACTTAGAACAGAACATCCCACACCTGAGGGATGGCCCCAGGACAGGCGTGTGGAGACAGGCGCAAGGAGAGCCACGAGCGACGGCCGCAACTGGGAGTCACAGCCGCTCTCCCGTGACAGAGGAAGTTGTGGTGAGCAAAGTTCGGAACGGCGGAATCTTTTAAAGCCACACACGGCTCTCATTTTGGACGCCCCCTGCCCCCTCCAAGTCAATGAGAGGCCGGTTGGGACAGCTCCCCAACGGTGGCCCCAGGCATCAGAGTCTGTCTGGTGCTGGCTAAGATGCACATTCTTGGGCCTCCCAGACCCACAGCATCAAAACCTTCGGGGGCGGAGACCAGGAATCTGTTTTAACACAGGGGACTGCCAAGTGCATAAGGTCGAATGGACAGGCATGGGGTGTATGTGTTCCCAGAAGCTCATTACAAGAAAACAGCTCTTAACACCGGACTTCAGAGTTCTGCTTACACTGAGCTGGAAATGGACAGTCTCAGAACCCCATCTCTGGACAGGGCACCACTCAGCGTGCGACCTGCTGGAAAACCAGGGAGAAACGTTAGTTCCCTGGACACGTGTAGTTGTGAAATGATTTCCTTAAAGGTGTCGCCTGCTCCCACAGTGCAGAGGACGATGTGCTCTCACTGGCACGACTCACCTCCTGGAAGAGCAGGTATGGTGGGAACAGCAGTCTCCCAGTTACTCTCTCCTCCCAGCAGGCACTGGCCGGTCCTGCAGGGACCCGGGCCTTCTTCTGCCTGACTCCCGGTGGGGAAAGGACCTCCCTCTGCCCCTTCCAGGCCTCGGGGCCTATCTCAATCCCCAGAAGTCAGGGGGCACTCACTCAAGAAGATTAAAGACAACCCAAGGATATAATGTCCCTCAGCCTCAGTTTCCATACCTATAAAACGGACGTTCAAGTAGACGACAGTGTGGCGTTGCTTTCTATAAATAGCAGGCACATCCTGGCATCCGAGTAGAGATGTGACTGTCTAGAATGTTCCTGCCAGCCCCGGAAGAATCGCGGCAGCTGCGGGAACCCTAGCGCTGAGGAATCCGACTTGGAGTGAGCTCAGGCACCCACAATTGGTTCCACTGGTTCTGCGCCAGGCAAACAACTGCACTTGTTTCCACCCTGGATGTCTCTGATTCCTTACCTCTTGGGATAATTATCACTGTTTCTAATTCACGATCATTGAGATGAGCCTTCACAGCATGTAACTAGGGCAATCACACAGTTTGCCACTGAACTATGGTGGCAGCTTCCCAAGAACGGACTTCACGGAGGCACTGCTGCCTGGAAACGGGGCTTAACAGGCGCCTCCCACCAGCCCCCCTTCCGGTCCCCAGTCGTCCACCGGCAGGAAGGGGTCCAGCATTCAACCTGCCAACCATCACTCCACCCCACCCACACCGCCCCCTCAGACCAAGACCTTCGGGACGTGCCCACGTACACATGGCCAGGAAGCCTGGGTCACCAGAACCCGTGCCCCCATTGCAGGTCACTGGGGCCGACAGATAGTCACGACGAACCAGAAGACAATTCAGCACACATTCCTAGAAGCTCTCACTCCGAGATGGGCACACTTCTGAACTCAAATGAGCAACAGTCCATCCTTTTGGCCGCACAAATACGGAGAAATGCTAGGTTCCATGCTTGGCCAGGAGTCAAAGCGAGTCTTGCTTTGCACTCCGATTCACGGTTAATACAGCAGAGAACCTGTGTTCCTTCTGTGAGGTGTGGATGGTGGCACAAGCATGTCCCCGGGGACCCTCTGAGATGGGAGCCTGGCCCAGGAGGCCCCCACCCCTGGGCACACTCCGCCGCTGTCAGCATACAATGCCCAGGTCTGACGGTGCCGGAGACCCTCGAGCCCCGCGAGGCTCTGTGGCCAAGTCCCCCTCAGCACCAACAGAGCGTCCAGACCACTTCCTGCAAAGATGACAGTGTGCCAATCTGCTCTGACACACACACTGGTCCACAGCCACAGGGGCGGAGGCTCCGAAACACGGCCGCTGTGATGGTATGGCTGGGTCTCCCATTTGTCACGTGCTCTTCAAACATATTCCATTTACATAACGCAGTTATCTTTGTTAGATTTAAAGCGGTCCCTGGCTCTTGGCTCCCATATTGGGCACCAGGAGGAAGAGTGGGAGGAGACACCAGCCCTCTCCACATTCTTCCCACTAATTCTATAAATAGCAGGCCTCCTCCAGGTCACCAGCAGCATGCGACACGGCAGGAAGGACCCAGCCAGCCCTGGCACGAGTGTGACCTCCGCAGTGTTGCGGTTTCCTCTACTGAGAGGGGGATGCCGATGAGGCCCACCCGGGCAGGTGGGAGGAGCTGGCACAGCCTGGGCAGTTGGTGCCACACTGGTCAGAGACCTCCAGGCCCTCGGCCTTCGCAAGGCAGGCAAAGCCACCCCAAGCTCTACGAGGAGCACTTGAGGAGACAGTTTCCCTGACACACAACACTCCTCTGCAAAATACAGGCAGACCCTTTCCTGTGAAAGAGGGAAGGACGTGAGCAGTCCCGGTGGGTGCCCTCCTGCGACATCCAGGCAACAGAACGAATCTGCACCAGCAGTGCCCGGGCTCCTTCTGCAAGGCCTGGACCCTGACAGACACTCGCTGTCCAGCCCCAGTGCTCCTAACGGAGAAAAGGGCTCCTCTGTGGTTTTTGACTGCTCAGGTATACTTAACCCAAACTTCCACCCTGAGGAACCAAAGTCATCCAGAGTCATTTACTGACAGTAACAGAAAAGAGCTGAGTCGCTGCATCACCAACTCTCCAAGGCTTATCCTCGACCAAATTCACAAATTTATAAAACATTCATTTACGTGAAATGCTAGAAGGAGTTTTTTAAAAATCACCTGCTTCCTTCACCCTTTCTTCACTAGAACTCTCGACTCACCCAATAGCATGTCACCAACAGAACTTACCAAGGATGACACACCCACACCTCATCGTGCAGCACGCCACCTATTTGGAGGACGGCTGTTTGCAGTGAGCGTCTTGGCGCTGGGGTTTGAAATCCGTACCTCATGCATCAGCTTACACCGTACTCCAAATAACAGAAACTATGACTCGGGTACTATCGCCCAGGCAGGCTCTAGGCAATGAAAAGCTACCTCGGCCCCAAGGTCACAGTTAGGCACTTCTAAATGAGTTACTTTTTGTCTGCAGGTAGGTTGCATTGACTCAACCAGTCATGTTTTGTGAGAAGCTCAAGACAGAAAGACACTTCGAGTTGGATCCCCCCATTTCTCGCCTCCTTTTCTTTCCGTCTTATCCTGGGGCAGAGGGACAGCTCTCCTGCTCCAGAGCAAGGACGGGGGCCTTGGCCCCTCCCCCCCAGGTGACCCCTCAATTACACGCTTTTGAGAAACTAAAGTGATCCTGTTCTCTCCATTCTGAGCTCCAAGTGCAGAATTCCCCACAATTTTATCAATTAAATAATCAAGCAGATGTTTGTAATCTGGACCACAATCTGATACAAAATGTAAACCTAATTCAGGCTGCAATAATAGCTCCCATTTACATTACAGATGAAAACACCAACTAATCTGTAGATATTGTTCATGGAGGCAATTTTGTAAACAAACCAATTATTCAAGCAACGACAGTGTCTTCAATCAAATGGAAATTAATTTGCTTCCCTCATAAAAGAGTCTTTTCTTTCCCAGGATGAGTTTTTGAGTCTACGGTCTATACTTCCAAGTCTGTCCACATCTCCACCTCCTCCCCCATGTGCACAGGGACACCCCTAAGGTGTCCACTGAACAGAACAGAGCAGCACGTGGGCCTCTGAACCAGGAATCAGGTCTAGGGCACAGACGCACCCTCGCCCAGCCTGGGATTCCGCCCATGGAGGTCTGCAGGACTCTTGCCATGTGTACGCAAAGAGCCAAGTTCTGCGTCTGCCACACTGCGGGGATTCTGCAAACGTGAACTCCCTCCTTGGAAGCAGAGGGTCACGGTGAGAACAAATCAGCATCTTACATAGCTTCCTCAAAATCTTCAGGTCAGGCACAGAGGGCCTAATGGAGGCCTGGGAATCTGCATTTTAATGCGATACTTATGAATACAAAAGTATGAGAGGCAGTCGTGGCCTCTGCTCATGCTCGGAAAGGACATGGATTCAGGTGTTGACCATGGATGGCGCAAATGGCTATCACAGGACCACCAACGGCCCCCACACAAAGACTCCATGATTCGAGAGGCAGTGCCTGAGAAAAAAGATGCTTGCACTGTGGAGAGACTAAGAAGATTTTGCCTAAAATGTGTAGCCAACTGCCAAATTCAAGGCAAGGCAGGAGCACAGCACAGGGTCCCCAGACCAGAGGCACTCCATCCGTGCCCAGACTGCACACAGAACTCCCAGGGCGCTAAAGGAGACAAGAGAATGTACCAACAGGACAGGCCAGACCCTCACCCTGCAGAACAGTCCCCTTCAGTCCCTGGGTAAGGGAAAAGATAAAGCCACTGCCCCTGGAGGAGGGGTAGGAAACGAGGCCTGCAAGAGAGCTGCCAATGACACACGTAGACGCTGGCTGCCACAGGAGGGGGCCAAAGTCACCAGAAAAGCTCCCCCTTCACTCTGGATCCAGGGGCTGAAGACAGGCAGGTTGAGGGACACCCCCATCCCCATGACTACAAGCAAACCCCAAACAGCAGCAGCCAACCAGGCAGGTGCAAGGAGCTGGAAGCCACCTCCTCGGAGGGCAGATCTCAAGCTGAGGGTGATCAGCAACACTGACTAAAACCTCAGGAACTGCAACCTAGACACAGATAGGGTAGAGGAATCTGCAGCCGGGTGCCCTGCAAAACCCAACTCACATCCCTCTGGGTGGACTCGACCTCCCACAATCCTAACTCAGTAGGACAAGAGCCAGGTCATTTCCACACAGAGATATTCCTTACTTCAGTCTCTCCTCTCCTACACTGATATCAGGTACTCAGTCAAAATGAGTAAGACACACTAAAAAACAACTTAAAACACAGTTGTAGACAAAGCAATAGACAAAGCAATCAAGAGAACCAGACTCAGAGATGGCACAGATGTGAGACTATCAGGCAGGAAACTCTTTACAACTGTGATCCATAGATCAAAGGCTTTAATGGGAAAGGTGGCTGACATGCATTAAGAGATAAGGAGTGTCAGCAGAGAAAAGGAAACCATGAGAAAAAGTCAACTGCAAATGCAAGATATAAAGAACACGGCAAGAGATGAAGCATGTTCTCAGTGGGCTCATTAGTAGACTCAACCCAGCTGAGGAGCAGGGACCAATGAACCTGAAGATAGATCCATAATTAGCCAAACTGCAAAAGAAAGAAATACAGGGGGATGGGTAAATCAAAAATCAGTACCCAAAAGCTGCAGGGCAATATCCAATATTGTTGGAAAAGAGAAAAAATAGAGAGAAGAAATATGTGCAGTAATAACAAAGAATTTTCCAAAATTAGCAAAAGACAAAACTGCAGATTGCAGCAGCTCAGAGAATCCCAGGTGGGATACACCTGACCCATCACTGCTCAGAGATTCTTGACAGTAAGAATGTTCCCCTCCAGGAAAACACAACAGATTTATCCAGAAAGTTTCTCAAACTGGATACACCTGAGATTCTCTTTGGAAAAAAAATCCCTGCCTTAGCAAATCTGTCTTTCAGATCTGTTGGGGTAGGGGAAAAACAGATAAATCATTTATTTAGATCTATTCAAATCCAACCATTTTTAAATAGCTGAAAAAGAGTGCCTGCTTATGACTCACTATAGGCAGAAGTAAATGAAACCAACAAAACACTGAGTGACAACTGTCTACGGGGAACACCGCAATTAACATCTTTTTTTTAAGTCAGGGTCTCACTCTGTCACCCAGACTGGAGTGCAGTGGCACAATTATGGCTCACCACAGCCTTGAACTCCTGAACTCCAATGATCCTGTTCATCAGCCTCCAAAGTTGCTGGAACAACAGGTGCACACCACCATGCCTGGCTAATTCTTTTTTTTTCAGAGACAAGATCTCGCTATGTTGCCCATGCTGGTCTTGAACTCCTGGGCTCAAGCAAACCTCCCATCTTGGCCTCTCAAAGTGCTGGGATAACAGGCATGAGTCACCACTCCTGGCCTAACATTAAAAGACAACAAAACAAAGATGCTAGTCTCTCCCCATAATAATAATGAAAACCCCATTTGTTATCGGTGAGAAAGACAGATTAGGAACCGCACCTCAGTGAAGGCAATCAAGGAAAAAAGGGTGTAATACCAGGTTCACAAAAAGGCGTGGGTTTAATTTATTTCAGCTGAGAATCGATCACTTATTCTGAACGACAGTTAAATTATTTTCTAAATCTTGGCAAACCTCAAATACGCATTTCAACAGACATCGTCATCAAGGCCGCCAATGACACCAAGGTAGCTAAACCCGGACGTTTTCAGTCATATCCTTTTTCCCTATTTTAGTGATTGCTTTTTGTCCTCGTCTGGTGCTGGCTGGGCCCACCCTTCAACAAGCATCCCCACCTCCCCTTCCCTCCCGGGCTCTCTTCTCCGAACACGTGCCCCTGAAGTCACTGACCACGTGCCTGCCTGTGCCTCCCAAGTCCCCCCGTCCCCTGAACAATCCTCCTTTCCTGCCCTGGCTCTAGCGGTCCATCCAAACTCTGCATCTCACCTCAGACTGTGTGTGCCCATCCATACATCTGCTCTGTCTAATGCCGCCTATATGTTTGACCCCAGGCATCCTCATGACACTGATTTCAGTTACCCAGCTGCTCGCTGAAGAACCTCCTCCTTGCCCCTTGTGAAGGTGCCCATAAACAACTCTGCTGACAAGAGCCAGAGGCCCGCTCTAGCCAGCTGTAGACCTGGAGTGAGCTGAGCACCTCAGAGTCCTCCCACGCATGGGAACAGCTGAGGCTTCCTCCAGGGATGCCATGGAGCCAGTCTACTGTGCCCACACCCGTGCAGAGCTGCTGTCACTCCTGAGGAATCCTCCAGTGACACCCCTTGCCGCCCAGCCCCAGAAGGAACTCCAGCTGCAGCGTGGAGGGGGTGTCCATCGCTCCCAGCAACGATCCACGCCAGGTTACCCCACTCCTTGCACTCCACTACAGCCTGTTCTCCGGAAGACGGCTCAGACACCGCCCTCCCAAGGAGACCTGCCTGCCCAGGCCCTGGCACGAAGGCCGTGCTTGAAGGCTCACTTTGCCCGAGCACAGCTGAGGAAACAGGACCCACAGGCATGCTCCAGGAGGGAGGGATCACGGGGCAACCCAGGACCCCAGCGTCGGTCCACTCTGGGACCACAAACATTTAAAAGACCAAAGCACTGTTCCAAAATGCTATCGGTACTTCGTTTGTATGTAAAATGCTAAACATCCACAGATGAAGCAAATGCTTTCAACTGTTTGATTCAATTATAATACCATGTAGGTTACAAATCTGCCATACCGTGAGGTTTCCTGCATTTTTTAACCTGCAATATTTTCTTCAGTAGATTTCAGGCATTCAAGTAGTTCATTAGTATAAATTACAAGTATCTCTCTGGGAAATGTTCTTTTTTCCTGCCAATAAAGGGCCAAAGGAAACCCAAGCTCCGGCAGACTTATTGGCTGTAAAGGCAGGCGTATATCTGCAGAGACAAAGGCCAAACCCCACACCACGGATGCGGCCCCGGCCCAGACCCCTCCTAGCCCGGCCGCCGCATTTCTCGCATGCACAGCTGCTCCAGCAAACAGCACGAACTCCCCGTGAGCAGCTCAGGCCCCACCCACACCAAAAATACCCCCTCCGCGTCCACACCAGGTGACAGGGGCTTCCGGCACTACTCACTTGATCCCGAAGCTGTGGTGAAGTGATGGATATTTATAGCCATGACTACCAAATGGTTCTCAAGCCATCAATACACATTCTGTTTACTCTAACGCAACTAAGTTAAAAGACTGTCACTCAGGAACAGACGCCAAGGCCGGAATAACTTATTATTTGGGGATCAAACCCCTGCCAGATAAGTATTAACACTCAAAGCACAACACCCAGGGGCTTCCTGAGGACAGTTGCCCCATGGCCTCCCCCCATAGATCGTGAGCCCCCATGGCCCACACGGCTGTGTCCAGGCTGACACCACATGCTGCCAAGAACTTTTCCTTCATGAAAGTGTGGCTTGGCTTCTCAGTTTTTCCAGAACTCAGGAAAACCTGGAAGGATGGGCATATGTGAAAAACACACACCTTCAAAAGCATTTTCGATTTCTTTTTCCAGTTCAGAATCCACAGGCAGCCTTAATCACAGCTGCAGCCCTTTCTCCATGACGTGGAATAAACTCAGAATCCTAGTCGCTGCCTCGCGAGTCATGTGGCAGACACAACCTTCCGCCACAGCCCACACCTTCAGCTCCGTAGGAAAATATGGTGAACGCCCTTCCTTCAACAAAGCCACACACTGGCAGAAGCTCTGACCATATGCTGACCAGCTCTGCGTGACTCATGAGGCACGTTTCATCAACACACGGACCTCAGCCTGTTCGCTCTCTATTCCTCCTGGAAGAAACTGCCACGAACTCAGGGCCCAAGCAACACAAGCACACTCTCCCACACTTCTGGAAGTCCCAGGTGAGTCTCAGCAGGGAACATCAAGATGTTCCCTGTAGGCTCCAGGGAAGAGGCTGGCTCCTACCTTTTCTGGCTTCTAGAGGCTTCCGCACCCCTCCGTTCACAACACCCACCCATCTTTAAAGCCGACAGCGGGCCGAGTGCCCAGAGTCACCCAGAGCGCCCTCTCTCCAGCCTCAACAGAAAGAAATGAAACGTCTACGGTGCTGGTTCCATGCAGGCCTGGGAGAGGGAGATGCCACCCGCCCCTGACGCTCCGGGCACCCGCTGAATGTGGGTTTCCCCTTAACAGGCATCGCCGTGTGGAGGCTGAACCGTCAGCCGTGAGCCCACGGTGCCCGACAGGCAGAGATGCCGGAATGAACGCCCGGGCCTGGTCCTTCCCGGGAACAAGGCTCCGCTGACAGCAGGTGCCTGCTCGGGGCCACAGAGGAGGGGCGTGGGAGGCTCGAAGGCCACGGGCAGCTGGCACAGGCCAGCCTGCCCAGCCGGGGGCCCCAGCTCCGCACACGCAAGACACTGGATACGAATGGCTGTGCGGGGTCGGTGGGGCCACCCCCTCACCACGGGCATCGCACTATGACAAACAGACCAGACGGACAGCCACACCAAGAACATGGCCATCCCTCACACCCAGCTGCACCTTGTGCTGGCATGGAGGCCTCCACCCCGCAGCCTGGGTCCCACTGCTGTGAGCACATCACCTCTGTGACGCCCACGCAAGCACATCTGCTGGCACACCTGGGTGCAGGGCCTCTGCAAATGCCTCCCCTCAACGTGATATCCGGGGTTGTTATCGGGGCCACACGTGGCTGAACACGTTTAATTAGGATTCTACAGACGATTTGTTGGAGGGAATGTATTTTCCACTGTATATTTTTATAACACCGTTTTATTTGTGCTTTATTAAATTTTTATGGCTTTTTCTTCCTATCTACTTTATGGGAGTGTTCCTTTCTCCCATAACTAGCAATGCTGCAAGCTACAACTATTAATTAATAAAATCAGCCTGCAGGATGCTTTATCATTAAGAAGCAGACAGAAGGCCTCTGCACAAGAGGCCTGCGCTCGTCTCTTCTAAGTCATGTCTACACTGAGCTCAAAGAAACACACAGGGAGGGGCTGGGTCTCTAAGAGCCTGTCTACAGGGGTCTTCTTGGGGAGACCACAGACACAGAGAGATGGGCACTGGGGCCAGAGTATCTTTTTTCCTTAAGAAAAGACCATTTGGGTAACCCTGAGCACCAGATTTAAAAGACTCACCACAGCCTGGACAACTTGGCGAGGCTGCATCTCCACAATAAATCAAAAAATCAGCCAGGCGTGGGAGCGCACACCTGTAGTTCTGGCTACTTGGAAGTATCGCTGGAGCAGGCCAACGCTGGGATGGCCATGAGTGTGCCACTGCACTGCAGCCTGGGCGACAGAGTGAGACTCCAACTCAAAAAAAAGATTCACCTGCCGGGCTTGATGGCTCAGCCTGTAATCCCGCGCTATTGGGAGGATGAGGTGAGTGGACTGCCTGAGCCCGCAGGTTCGAGACCCGCCTGGGTAACTTGGTGAGACCTCATCTCTACAATAAATCAAAACATCAACCGGGTGTGGTAGGGCACGCTTGTAATTCTGGCTACTTGGAAGGGTGAGGCGGAAGGATCGCCGGAGCCCAGCAGGTCAAGGCTGTGGTGGCCAGGAGCGTGCCACTGCACTCCACTCTGGGCGACAGAGTGAGACTCCAACTCAAAAATACATAAATAAATAAAATAAATTTAAAAAGATTCACCAAACCATGAAAAGAAACCACTAGCTACAGTTACTCCAAAACAAGACTAAAATCTCCCTTTCATTGAATAAGTAGAAATGATGAGCAGATTGTGAAAAAATGATTAAAAAGCAGAGAAAAAACAGCGGCCTCGTATACTTTCCTCTTTGTTTTTACAAGTCTTGGCTCAAAACTGAATTTACAAGTTACCACTTCTGATTGACCGTGATTCTCAACCCTGGCCTTTAAAGCAAGCAGGGCAGAAAGCTCCGATAATCTCAACTCTCAAACTATTTTAATTTGTTTGAATTTTAAAGTGAACACGCACTGATGCTTTGCTTCTTTGACTGGATTATCCAATAATTTATGGACTGGTCAGCGGAAGGGTTCAACTGTTGAGTCACGTTGGCAAATCGCTCTAGTTTTCTTCGTTTTTCTTTCTCCCACGGTAGCGGCACATGCACACTCCGTACTTTGAGCGGGCTGGCTCCGAAGGCGGTCCTGAGGAGGCCAAGTACCTGGAGGGAAGCGTCTTCAAATCCAAGGCACTTGCGACCGGCCTGGGGAGGCTGAGAGGTGGCCCTAAGGGCCCCACGGGGACTCAGAACCAGAGCAGGGCCGCCTGGCAGACCATCCCGCTCGTTAACTGCTCCGAAACAGCACACGTGCACGTACACCACGGCGCGCACACACGCGATGCACGCGCGCAGCGCCCGCCCACACCCCGGCACACACATGGCATCACACACTGTCACACACACACGCTCCAGCACACACGCGCACTCTGGCACACGCGCAAGCCGGCTGTCGGCGCAGCTGCCGACCGCCACCCAGAGGAAGAGGTGCAAGATGAGCGCACCGCACCGGTCCCGGGCCGGCCCGGGAAGACTCACGGCCGCGGTCCTGGCAGCGCCGCACCCTCCGTCCCAGTGCCCGGCCCTCCGCGTGTATTCGGAGGACCCCGCCCCCTGGAGCTGGAGGAGTCCCTGAAGATACCGCACGCACAGCTCACCAGGCGCTGAGCTGAGGGTGCCCGATGAGTGTGTTCTTTCCATTGTGGCTGTGGATGACAGGACACGAGTGGCTGACTCAGGTCCCAAAAGGGTGTCACTTGCTGATAACCTGAAACGTGCGACTTAAGAGCCTGCTAGCATCGAAGAACAAGCCAACTAAGTTTCGTTTTGTTTTTCAAATACCGCAGCCTGGTTGTCTTCTTAAAGATCTACTTTCTTTGGTATAATTTAGCCTTTGTTCAAAAACCACATACACGTACAAAACGAAGGGCCGAGTCCAGATAACCGTTTCAGCTCCAGATAACCGTTTCAGCTCTGTGTCCTCTTAGCTTTTAGGACCCTTAGGTAGGGCACTGTGTTAGCATTCCCCTTAGAAATGCCTCCCTGAGACGCCTGCCGGGGCTAGCCAGACAGCTGCTGCTGACTCTGGCTCTCGGAGACTCCTGAACCAAGCCTGAGGATCCCGAAGTCTCTCCTCTCTTCCGCCCGTACAGGGGGTAGGGAGACACATTCCATCCCCAAAGAAGCGATCTCTGACACACTGCCACGCTGTACCCGAGTTCCTCTGACTAATTACTCGATACGGACTTGAAACCATGATGTGTAGGATGTTAAAATAAAACTCATGTTCTAAATGCGGCTGGCCCATTTGGAAGCTGCACTGCGGCCTTAGAAGCCCACTGACTGGCTTCTAACCCAGAGCAGGAAGTTGCGTTCAGACCGGTTCAAGTAGACATGCATTTATCGAGAAACGACAGAGCAAGAGCTGTGTTGGATGCCGGCTACGGGGGACACAAAGGAAGGGAACTGGACTGCAGCGGGCGCAAATGTTCTCACCATAATTCCACAACTCAATCCCCCAGCTTCAGCCCGATGGTTACAACGTCTGAATCCACTTTTTCTGTATTCTGTTCTAAATTTGAAAGCATAAATATTCACAGAGGAACTATTCCGTGCTGGAATATTCAATGGACAGAGAGGAGCTTCTGACAGACGTGGGACATTGCAACCATCCTCAAGGAGATTCCCAAGTTCTGCACAAACCAAGAACACGCATGTGAAGAGCCAGAACACACGTGGCGTCAGAGGACGTGGAGAGCAACACTGGCCCAGACCTCAGATGCGGCACCTGCTGAGGGGACACGCAGCCTGGCGGGAAGGTCACAGGGAAGAGAATGTGCAGGCATCTCCCTCCAACCACACGTGGGTTTTCACAGGGACGTGTGTGGGAAGGATGTCGAAACCAGAACTGCTGTGGCGACCCATGAGGCGACAAGATCAGGCCACAGGCCACGGGCCACGCTCTACCTTGCAGTCAGGCATTCCCATAGGTGCGTCCACACGCCTCTCAATGCTGCCATGCCAGCTCCCACAGGAAGAAAGTCAAGTGAATACTAGAGGCCTACAGACGCAGCAAGCGGTGAGAACGTCTGCACCTGCTGAAGTCCACTTTGTGTCCCCTGTACCCGGCACCCAGCACAGCTCTTGGTCTGTCGTTTCTCGATAAATGCGTGTCTACTTATTTTGAACTCGATTGCGAAATCATTAAAATACTTCCTGGGTTTTCATTTGTCACCTCTGCAAGACGACATTTAAAGAAAAGGCCCCAGGGGGAGGGCAGAGCTGAACTGGGACCCCCTGCTGCGTCACCGTCACACGTGCATTTGTGCTCGTGCCCTGGCCCATGGGGACGAGGACATCAGGGCCGGCCCCGTCACTCGATGCTTCTGCCTGTCCCGACCACAAGCACCTGGTCTGTAAATCCTCAAGTAACAGATAACAGAGTCATCGGCATCGTCATGAAGCCAGAACCCCGAGGGGAAAAGGCCTCAGCCTCGCGTCTGAAGCTTCCCAAAATCGCAAAGGACAAGCCACAAACTCGGAGGGACCGTGACACCACAGTGACACCAAAGTCGAGCCTGTTGCTCACCCTTCAGGGGCTGCCTGGAGCCCTCGCCGTGAGCAGGAACCCCAGAGAGCAGAGGTCGGGCCCCGGAGACCCCACGGCACAAACACGGCCTCACGACAGAACGGCGCTGTCCGCGCTGCCCCCGCTCGGCGTGCCCCACCTCCAGAAGGCAGGAGGAGCCGGGGACTGAACTCTCACGCAACGGGTGTGCACAGAGCAAGAATCTGAAAGCAGAGCGTCCTCGGCAGAAAGGGCTTCTCCCCAGCTGGAACCAGGCAGGCCCAAGGCAACATCTCCAGGCTCGAACCTGCTCCTGGACTGTCTCTACCGTGGGTCCCGGCAGAGGGGACACCCGCCAACCTCTACTGTGATGGCGTCATTTAGAAATGTGCTAAATATACAAGTGTGTAACTGACGGACTCATGCAGAAAGGACTCCCCGGACCTGCCGGGCACAGCTGGGGAGAAGTGCCCAACCCGCAAGCCCTCCTGCGCGCACACCTCATGGCACCACTGAGAAACCCTCCAAGGAAGGCAGGAGCTGTAAGACGGAGCCACGTCCATGGCCACGAGCACACAGGAGACAGCTGCGCGCGGGCAGAGGCTGGGACCCACCAGCAAGTGAGGCCCCGCACACCCTCCAGCACCCGAAACTCCCCGAGCACCCCGGCTGCACCCACAGCCACAGCCACCCACCACGGGCCCAGCCCGGGCCTCCAAGGACACACACTAGCCCTGGGGAGCCCACCCCGTGACCTCTGCCGCGTGGATGTAAGGGCCTCACACTCGTCCAAAAGCAGACGCCCACGAAAGAGGACACTGGGGCACTTCTGCAAGAAGGCCACCTGCACATAGATCCAAGCCCCCGAGATCAACTATGAAAATTAAAACACGCCAACCTAAACCACGTCATTTCCTCAGCCGGCCCCATCTGCCATCAAGAGCAAAGCAGCGTGAGCCCGAGGAAGAGCCTTGGGGCTTCTTCTCTGCCGGTTCCAGCCAAGGCCACGTGAAGTCCTATGACGGTGACTCAGCGAGTTCCACAGTAGCTTCCGTGCAGAAAAAAGCACGTAAACATGTAAGCGCATCCTCAAATTGGGCCATTGGTAGGAGCTGGTTCCTAAATTAAACACTGTTCAGAGGCTTCTGCAGCTCTAATGACAGGCTCACAACTTCTGCTGCACTGCCAAGGGCGCGGGGGGGAGCTGGGGGGGGCTAGGCTGGGGCTGCCTGCCCTGCAGCCTCCGCCATGTGAGGCCCGCCCCGTGGCCTCCACTGTGGGGAGCCCGCCAGGTGGCCCTCCACGGCTGTACTACACAGAACAGTCTCACACCATCCAACACTGGGCACAGCAGAGCAGGGAACAGGATGAGAGGCTTGGGAAGACCAGAACACTCACTTCCAAGTCCGCAAAAGGCATTCAGCCTTGCAGTCCTCATGCATGCTGCCACTTCAACCTGAGCCACAGCAGTGACACGCTTGCAACAGTCCCCAATAAATGCAAAAATAAAACGGTTGACCCTTTCTGACTACTCACAAGTGGGGGCCCACTGCCTAAAATACAAACAAGACATTTTAAAGAAATTAATCTGAAGCCATATATTACAAAATGTATTTTTAAATGACGACCTTTAACTTAAAAGAACTTAATACTAAAGAATATAGTATTAGAAGATTGTGGAATAAAAGGGTGGCGATTACCACAAAAGTCCCCTAAAAAGGGGCCATCAGAATCCTATTTTCCAAATGTCGTGTCAGAGTAGATTTTCACAAAATGGAAAACAGAAGAGCTGCATCCGACGAAAAGTATGATAAACCACTTGATTCCTCCCCAACGCAGCAGCTATTTAAAACCTGTTTCCGAGAGTAAAGCAAGCTTGTCCGCCACGACGAACAAGCAAACACGGAACCACGACTTCCACAGGTGAGCCTTCACATGTCAGTCACGCTCAACCCTCAGTCATGCCAAGTATTACCCATTCCGCCGGTGCTGACGGTGGGCCGGTGCGATCACAAGTGCCTGGCGTGGGATCCTCCAGCCACCCAGAGGTGGGGACACGGTCGCGACCCTGCTGTGCGGCTGGGAAACGGAGGCCAGGAACCCCTTCGAGGCCACACGGCAGGCGAATGGGTGGCCAGAGCCAGAGCCGCGCCGGACCCAGGTCCGCGCCAGGCCCCGAGGCTCCCCAGGACACAGTGCTGCGGGCTTCCCTGCAGTCCGGCACAACCCGCAGAGCGGTGGCCGTGGGAGGCACTGGGGCAGGGGCTCACTGCTCGTCCCTCCTCCCCCTCAGCTCGCCTCCACTCCTGGCTCCGCAGCCCCGTCCTCACCCTCAGGCCCCTCCTTTCCTGCTCACCAGGAGCCCGCCCAACGGCCCCCCGTGCTTAAAGAGGCTCAGCCGTGCCCACGGGTATGCTGGCCTCTCAGGAAGGGACCCAGGATGGGGAGAACTTGCAGTGTGGGCCGGACCTCTGAGGCCCCCACTGAGCGCCGGCTCAGGAGAAACTGACTTCCAGAACGACACAACCGCCCACAATGCCCAGATCAGAAGTCAGGACCCAAACCCAGGATGGACACATTTCTATGTCCGAGATGTTCTTCTCACCAAACAACTCTTAGATTACCACGAGGAGTCACTCATGTCTACTTTTTGGTTACCATCTTCAAACCGACCAGAGACCATTTTGCGAATTACTCCTGACATAGGAGATAAGTCTTGTGTATGACTGGGGGCGGGGGATGACACACCACACTTTATTTATTTATTTATTTATTCTTTGAGTTGGAGTCTCACTCGGTCACCCAGACTGGAGTGCAGTGGC
>NW_007074459.1:454314-455237 GCF_000164805.1 Carlito syrichta
TATTGTAGAGATGAGGTCTCGCTGCCCAGGTGGGTCTCGAACCCGCGGGCTCAGGCAATCCACTCACCTCAGCCTCCCAAAGGCGTGGGATTACAGGCTGAGCCACCGAGCCCAGCTTGACACACTACACTTTAAAAAAACTAGAATTATCTTTTAGAGGGCAGGCCTCCTCATAGCACCCTCAGAATTTGTTCCTCCAGATCAAAGGGTCAACTAAAGTTTTTATCTGCAAATTTCTAGAAGGCTGAGTCATGATGTGCTGAAGAAACATCCCAGGTTATGGCAAACAGGAGACTGGTTCCTCCACCATGACAACACGTCTGCCCACACCACACCAAGTGTTCTGCACCTTTTGACCAAACACAGCTTGACCCCCGTCCCCTACCCTCCTATTCCCCTGATCGTGCCCCAAGCAACTTTTTTTGTCTTCCCGGATGGAAAAGTCCTCATAGGGAAACATGTTGCCAGTGTGGCAGAGGTGAAACAAGAATCGGCAGGAGCACCCAAAGGCATCCAAACCGACAAGTTCAACACTTGTTTTGATCCGTGGAAAAAGCATCTCAACAGGGTCACTGCATCAAGTGGAGAGTACTTGGAAGGCGACTGAAGTTTAAACATGTGAGGATACACAACATTTTATAAATAAATTCTGGAGGTTTATTGTACCCCTTCCCCTGTAGGAAAGACCTGGCTCTCTCCCTCTAGTGTGTCCCTCTATCATTAAAGGTAGATCTGCCGGGCTCGGTGGCTCAGCCTGTAATCCTGCGCCTTTGGGAGGCTGAGGTGAGTGGATTCGCGACCTGCCTGGGTAACGTGGCTAGACCTCATCTCTAAAATAAATCAAAAATTAGCCGGGCGTGGTTGTGCGCGCCTGTAGTTCCAGCTACTCAGAAGGCTGAGGCGGAAGGATCGCCAGAGCCCAG